>NC_068355.1:3210263-3510263 GCF_020536995.1 Dreissena polymorpha | reverse complement strand
AGGATGCGATTAAACACCTTTCATGGGATGGACAACAGCGTAATTCCTCGGTAGTTGGAGCAGGAAGTGTTTGCCTTTCTTGGGGAGCTTGATGAGGTAACCCTCCTTCCACTGTTAAAATTTCTTCTTTTTCCATAACTAGCTGAAGAGCGTGTGTAGTAGCTCCACACTGGTCTCCACGTCATTCTTACGCGCTTCTGCTGGTATGCTGTCAGGTCCTGCAGATTTGCCGTTCTTCATTTGCTTGATGGCGCTGCTGATCTCTTCCTTTGTGGGAGTGCAGCACTGAATTGTCAAATCGCTTGTAGCTGGCGGAATCACCGGTGGGTTCGCAGGAGCTGGCCTGTTGAGTAGCTCGTAGAAGTGCTCTATTAACCTCTTCTTGTGCCCTTCGTCATCTGTTATTATTCCTCCAGTTTTGTTCCTTACTGGCCTCTCTGGCTTTGCAAACTTTCCTGCTAAATTCTTGGTGATGGGGTACACATCTTAAGTTCTGATAGGTTGCCTCCTCCGCCTCTGTTGCAAGCGTCTCTCGGTAGTTCCGCTTGTCTGCTCTAATACTTCGCTTGACGCTTCTATTTGCTTCGGTGTACTCTTCTTGTGTTTTCAATTTTGCGGCTTGTGTTCTGCTGTTGTTGATACGTGCCTTTTTTCTCGTCTTTCCGCAACGTTCCGAAGCGTCTCTGCTGATATCCACTCTGTGTGGGTGTACGACGGGTAGCCTTGTACTTCTTGGCATGTTTAAAGCACTGCTTCTTTCACGTTCTGCCACTTCTGCTATTTCGTCTCTTATTCAAGCAGCTCCTCTAGGACCTGGAACTTGTTGGAGAGAGTGACGTTGAATTCTTATTGCTCCCAGGTTCTTCCAGTGTGGCAGTGATGTAACGTTGGCGTTGGCTGGGCCCTCCTGACCATGTCCAAGGAGATAATGGTCCTAAGCCACGTCTGCTCCTAGCTTGACACGTACATCCTGAACAGAGCTACGAAACTTCCTTGCGATACAAAGGCGGTTAATTTGGTTTTCCGTTGACAGTTCTGGTGAAACCAAAGTTGCCTTGTGTATCCTTCTGTGATGGAAAACACTTCCTCCGATGACTAGATTCCTTGTGGTGGCCAGGTCGGCAAAACTTTCCCCGTTGTCGTCCATCTCGCCTAACCCTTGCTTCCCCATGATCTCCCCATATCTTCGGTTGTCACTGCCGATCTTGACGTTGAAGTCACACATTAGAATGAGGATGTTCCCCTTTGATCTGTCTTGTATGATGGTTGACAGACTATTGTAAACGTTCGTCGGGGCGTAGTACTGGATTATGTCCACGTTGATGCTCTTCTTCTTTGTAAGGAAAGAGGCCATCGTGATCCGTGGTACGTGTGCCTCCCACCCGATGAACTTGGCGAAAAAAAAGGCGTAGTGTAAGTTGAACTTTATATAGACGACATTTAGACAAAAGAAATGTAGTTGACTGAGTTTTTCTGGGTTGTTTTTTTTTTAAATATTTGAGACACATAAATGCAAACTTGGGGATTTGTGTATATACTAATTAATAAAACAAATACGCTTGTTTTGAAAGACAAGACAGTGTAGTTTTCCAGTTGTGGGACGAAATATATATATACAATTATAAAATTAATGTACTAGTATTGGTCCTTTGCTTCGGTCCATATACGTTTTTTTTGGCAGCCTAGCTGGTCACTATAATGACATAGGGACCTCAGTGGGGTTTACTATTTCTTAGGTATTAAATAGTGGTATTTATAGACAAGGGCGGGCATAACATATTCTATAAACTTGGGTGGGAATGACATAATGGTATTAACTTGGACGGGCATTATATTTTGGTATAATCAAGAACCTATATGAGCTTTTGGTATCAACAAGGACGAGAATGAGCCATTGGTCACAGAAAGGGCAGGTATGATATTTTGCATCAACAAGGGCGGGCATTATCTATTAGCAACATACAACACACGTTAACACCATATTCTTAAAATCAGCCACGCTAAATTCTTCCTTACAAAAAGGCATTATCCATCACATTTTCTCTGAAGTTCAATTCCTGTTTTTCATCTGTATTTAAAGCACAAGACCACTTCTTTACTTAAGGATTTTCTGTCGAAAATGTATTTAAAATGTTCGTGTCTTTGTTTGATTTCACTTCTAAAATCTGAAGGGGGTGATTATTAATGGATAATATCCTGACACGCATAATGGTCATTTTATATTTCAGAAAAGAAAATTCCGAATGGAATCGTTCAAGATGTCTTTAACTGGACAGTTATTTGTGTTCATCGAGAAAATGCCCTCTTTACTTCAAACACGAGGTCATAAATGTGTATGCCATCTTATCCCTTGCTATGTAGAGGTTTTGCAATTGGGTTCCTAACAGAGTGCATTTTGTTCTGCGGTATTTATCAGCAACTATTAAAAATAAAGAAGTGAAACTCCAGCTAGACTGGTATATTGATAAATGTTGATATAAGTGATATTATTTACGTGCATGTTTTAAAACAAACTGTTCATGTATACTAACAAAACAAGTTAATGACTGTTGATTCAATTCGAGCTTGTTTGTTTCGAAAAAAGGAGCATAGAATGTTGGTTTGCTGCAACCAATGCTTTGAATCGACCGTTCCCAAACGGTACACATGTCTCGGGCAGACGGTTTACATTACAATTAATTTATATATTGTATTTTTGTTGATATGTAAACTTCAACAAATTATACAATGTCGTTGAATAGTCACAAGGTATAAACGATCTATTCTGTCCGGACGCGAATAAGAAACATGTGGACGTCCTTTGCGAGGTGTGTGCAATTTGTATACAAATGTGTGTCGAAAATCTGTTCATTGGAAAGTGATCAAAATCACGGACATTCGACTTCTTAATTACGACGATGTTGGAATAGTGGTGTTGTGATCACTGTGTGAATTATAAACACCCTAGACGTTAGTCTGAAATCTTAACAACCCTATAAGTATGTATTGTAACACATTCGATTCCACCATCAATTCATTGACAATATGTCTTGGGCATTGCTGCAATAACAGGATAACATCAAATAAACGCTTAATCAAATTGAACCAATTGTATTATTAAAAAATAAATACATAAAAAGCGCGTATATGTGTGAATCGAGCAGTGCATCGATCTATTGTCTATTTGAGATTGAAGCATTTTATTTTTTGTTCCAATAGTTTGTACAAACGCTTCATTATTGCATCGAACAGCAGCTGTTCTCGTGTCTGCCGTTTGAACACCAGATCTGTTTCCGCCTGGATATTAACCAACTCGGCCTCAATCTGTTTTACTTCAAGTTCCAAGTATTATTCTGCAGCGCGCATGCGCTTTGATGTCGTCATGCATCTTCTGTATACTCGCAAGAGTCTTCGTCCACATTTAAAGAATTATTAAAAAAACAATAGTGTAACATCCGTCAGAAAATGCTGTGCAGACAATCCAGACATTTTACAAGGAAACGCCTTAGTTCCCTATTCTTTATTTTACAGGACCACAAGTTATTAGTCGAGTAGTCTCTAATACATTTTACAACGTGTATCATTTCATTGAAAAATAATACATCTAAAATAACAAACATATCAGTAAGATAGCGTCTGCTTTAATTTACTTAGCTTAACACCGTCGTTAAAATTTTGCATGACGAATATATTTTAACAATAATGCTTCATTCATAGGATAAAATCCGTCTCGAATATGTGTCGTTTTTTATGAGAGCCTCCTCGATATGAAACCATTGACCCAACTGTATTAAAAAAATCAAAGTAATGAATGATACACAATTAAACAGGCTTTGTTTATTCTTTGAATATTCTACCAATGAATTAACAGACAGCTGATGGCATGATCATGTAGACATATCAGTTGAAACACCGTCGAGAAATCGGATCTCTCCTCTTGTGTTGGGCATGCATTTGTAATCTGCAGGTTTGGTTAAATATCTGTGCCCTCACAAGAAGTTCTTTATTGGCAATGCCTTATATAACATTATAGTTGATGCACACCTTGTTAGCATATTGAAAGAAACAGTGATATTTGATGTTTTAATTTCCTGCTTATATTTTGTTAAGTAAAAATGTAACGTCAAAGTATTATTTATAATAAATCAAAAATAATATGTTTTTTATTGTTTATAATAATAATAATAATAATAAAAATAATAATAATATTAATAATAATAAAAATAATAATAATAATAATAATAATAATAATAATAATAATAATAATAATAATAATAGTATTCCAAAAACGTCGAAAACAAATATAAACATTGAAAATCTCAGACAAAAGAAATGGCAAATGAAGGAAACCCACGCTAATTTCATATCAACACTAATGAGAAACACTTGTAAATAAAGAGAACTCACGGGAACGTTTTGTAACGACTTGTATTCCAAGTGGGCAACACTGATAAGGTTTTATTAAATTATACTGGTTCATCGGCCATTGGTCCCCCTTGGTTAACGGTCCTCGACCAGTAGGCCTGAATGCTTATATGACAAAACAGCTTTAGTACACGAGGAAGAAAAATGAAAAATGATGATTTTCAAGATATGACGCAAACACCGATCTCCTTGCGATTTTTCAGGATATACTTGATACGCGAAGTCTTAACTTCGACAAAGCAATATTTCATTGAATAAGCAAAGCTCTACATTTCATATCTACACTTATAAACGTCAATTCATAGTCAGCTTCACTATAATTTAACACAAAAAACGCATCAATCACGGTTTCATATAAATTCACATCCGGTGTTTGCGTCCCTAATTCATCTAGCATATAACAGTTGCACTAGACTAAAAGGTTTTCTCATGGAAATAAATTGAAAGTGTTCGTGACATTTTATGCATGCGTCTTTATTCGAATTCTTGAATGTGAAAATTGATTATGTCTTAAAGAACTGAACGGAATGTTATTTTTCAGACCACTTTCTGTTGAGAGTAAGCAAAGATAATCATTGGTAACATAGTTATGGAATCTAGAGTTCACAACTGCGATTGTCATAATATTTTCCATCATGCACAATAAGCGTTCCCGTGTTCGCATATTTGTAATGCCATTACTTCATTCATGTGTTTCGTCAAGCAACCAGTGTAATATATACACTTCATGCCGAGTCGTTGTTTTATTCGTGTCGAGTCTGACCTATGCCAACAACGTCATGGTGGTACCCGGTTATTCTCGATATGACGTTGCAACTACAAAAAAAGTCTGCAAAAGAAAAATATTGTAGTACAATATTGTTTGAGTAATAAATTTCGTTGATTTCCGGAATATTTAAAAAATATATAAAAAGACGAGAACGACTTCTCAATTTTTTAAACGATATTCACCCTTTTCTATTCAAATTAAGAACATGATATTTTAAATAACCCAAACAAAATGTGGACACTGTTGGTACAAAGAAATCTTTCGGAAGAGAAAAAGAGTATCATGTTATAATAACAAATATATAATATATAAAAGATTTTATACTATATGCCGTTTGGGTTTACACGTCTAGTAATTACAAGAGAGTCGAATAACGCATCGCGCTCAATTTAGACCGAAATGAACGCTACAGTTTCGAGCTTGTAACGTCTTTGTTTTACCGAACGAAACCTATTCTTACTAGGCCAAGATTTAACAAGAAGAAACGATTTGAGAAAATTAAGCATGAGTGTGCAAAAAAAGTGATTCTATAGTGATCACAAGATTTAACTATATAAATATAAGTAATATAGCCCCGCGTGTTGGCGCGACTGGTTTTCAACGGACCGGAACCATTTTCGACCATGGCCGAGATATCAATAATACAATTATTCCGATCAAAATTCGTGGGAATTCGGCTATACATGTTACTTTTATAGAGCTTACAAGCTTTTTTAAGTTGACAGTCACCTAATATTTAACACAAATAAAGCTTCTAAAAATAGGGAACCTATCAAAGGGAGATCACCTCCCCGTGTCTATTGCTTAACATATGTAAACAACTCGGTCAGACCATTACAGTGTTTTAAACAATATTTTGCCTATACACATTTCAAACAACATGCCGAAATAAATGAAGTATATGAAATTATATCATTAAAATCAAATTAGCATTTCGATTATGTATGTAACCTACAGCCTGTAAATGTTCTTCAGAGAATGTTGGACAAAAAAAAACAAATAAAAATATTTATTTTATGCTTTCCGGTGGTTTATAGAGAAATATCAGTGAATTAAAACTGATAATTTCACTGTTTCAAACAATGAAAATTATCAGTGAAAATTATCGATAATTTTCACTGTTTATGTTAAATGACGTCATTTTTTTGACGAAATGACGTCATGTTCCCAACGAAATTCTTTAGTTAAACTCTTTAACAATGTATATAAACTGTGAAATAAAGCATAAAATAAAAAGAAAATTTGTTGGATTCGATGGATTATCGATTTTAATTCACTCGTGATCATAGAAAATATATATTTTCACTCGTGGCTGCGCCACTCGTGAAAATATTATTTTCTATGATCACTCGTGAATTAAAATCGATAATCCACCGAATCCAACAAATATCCTCTATGTATCTATACCGGAGAAATTTACAAAAACACATTTCACATCGTATATAAGATTGCATTTTTTTCTTAACCTCGTAATTCGGTCTTTAAATAAGTTCTTGTAGATTGTCTAGTTTTCATATACATTTTATATCCTAAAAATTTAAAGATGATGTATGTTGTGTGTCTATTTAAGAAGTTAAAAAAATTATCAATTTCGCTCAATAGTTATTGAAAAACGATTCAGCACTTATGCGAAAAAAACACGTGTTGGAAGTGTTTTGCCATGTTTTACCCATTTATGCCTAGACTCTAGAAAATAAGGCATTGGCAAACAGCGTAGACCCAGATGAGACGCCGCATTATGCGGCGTCTCATCAGGATCTGCGATGTTTACTTAAAGGAATAACTGTAATAAATATTCTAAACATAAAAATTAATATACTAGACATTCCTCATTTTTGAAATAAATTGATCCAATTTAGAAAGATGGGAGAGTCCACTAGGCATAAATGGGTTAATAAAACCAACTGTAAGTGTGCAACTTTAATACAAATGTGTGTCAATATATGTTGACAAGAAAGTGATATCAATAAAATATTCACCTTCTTCTAAATTGTTAGTAAGATTGTAAACTAATGTTGAATGCGGAACAGTGATGGTGTGTGCGTTGTGTGCATCAAAGACGAACTACACGTTAGACTAGACAAAGCAACGTAAGTCAACAAGTATGAAATGGAAAATCATCACATTCCATTACGCATAAATTGACATTTTGTCAAGGGCATTACATGCTATAAAAGAATAACACGATAATTAACGTTTAATCAAATTGACCAAGTCAATGCATTTGTATTATCAATAAATAATAACGACACTGTTAGTGTAGAAAACCAAGTTTAAAAAACAATCTATGTGTGATTCGAGAAGTGCATCGCAGAATTCTCTATTTGAGTTTGAAGCAATTTCTTTTTTAGTTCAAATAGTTCATACTCCTGCTTCATTCTTGCATCAAACAGCAGTTGTTCTTGTGTCTGACGTTTGAACACCAGATCTGTTTCCGCCTGGATTTTAACCAACTCTGCCTTAATCCGTTTGACTTCAAGTTCCAAGTATTCGTCTGCAGCGCGCATGCGCTTTGATGACGTCATTCCGTTACAGTCATTGTGAGCGGTGTCCACATGCATTGAAACTTCTTGTCTAGGGTTGTCTTCTGTATACACGCTTGAGTCTTCGTCTACAGTAAAATAATTATAAAATAAGAGTGGTGTTTCTTTCGTCAAAAAATGCTGTGTTTACAATCATGACATTGTATAACGGAAACGACTTAGTTCTTAAATTTTTCTTTTACATGAACAAAAACATTAATTCGAGTAGTCTTTTATACATGATACACAATGTATAAGTCCATTGTATGGTTATGCATATAGAACATAACAAACATATCAGTAAGATATCATCTGACATCCTTACATTCGCTGCACACCGCCGTTAACTCTTTTGCATGACGAATCGTACTTCAACAATAAAGTTTCACTCCTAGGATAGTATTCGTCTCGACAATGTGTCTCTTTTAAATGAGAGCTTCTCTATATGAGAATATTGACCGAATAAATGACCAATTTCAAAAGTAATGAATAATAAACAAGTTAATAGGCTTTTTTTCATTCTTTACATATTTTACCAATAAATCAACAGGCAGCTGATAGCATGATAATGTACACATATCAGTAGACCTCCATACGTACAACTATTGTTGAAGGTCGGTGTTTCCAGAAGCGCCGTCGACACGTCGGATCTCTCCTCTTGTGTCGTCTGGACGAATGGAATCCTCAGATTTGGTTTAATATCTGTGCCTGAAAATGAAGTAAAATATTGTCCATAACTTATATAATAGTATAGTTAATGCACAGCTACAGTAATATTTGGTGTTAATCTCTTGCAAAGGTGATATTGAAGACGAATCAGAAGAATGTGACGAAAATCATAAAAACAATATGAAGATGATGCAAATCACAAGGATGCAAGTAAAGATCAAGAACTTGATGATAATGATTTTGATGATGGTTATGATGATGATGAGTAGGAGGAGGAGGAGGAGGAGGAGAATTATAATAACAATGAGGATGACGATGACGATGAGAATGATGACGATGAGGATTATAATGATTGCGGAGATAAGAAGGGTGAGAAGAAGGGTACGCAAAGTCTCCTACTAATGGATAAGGAAAACATGCTTTATTGTGCACGTACTACTATTGTCCGACATGCTGAAGCTGTCAAAAGCTGGTGAAAGTCGCGATCTTTCCCTCAAATAGTTGACAATCAGCTGCACGGATGGGGCCGTGTTTTTGCACTGGTTGTCCCCGTTCTCGTCACTATACACATCCACCTTTAACTTGGCTGAAACAGATTTTGTTGCACAATGGAAAATATTGAGAGCATATAAAAGTGTGCATGTCAACACACATAGAGTCTTGTAAGTAGTCAATGTAATTAGCATAATAGATATTGTTTATATGAACAGATTATAAGCAAAACTGCTATAGTTATGATGCTAATAGTTATTGTATTGTGCGAGTATAACTATATCTACTTGATATGTGGGGATACGCGGTACGCAATTACCTTTGATAGAATAAAAATCCCACACATTCCATGATTCAAAACAGAGCAGATACCATTTATTTAGAGAATAACAGGTTACTGCCTGATCTTTTTGTAATATATCAGGTAAGGCTTATTATAACATGACCTACGCTCCAGTGGAGTGAAATAACGTAATGCTCAATTTTGATTATGACACTGGTGTTATTACAGTTGTTATATAACTGTGAAATGACGTCATTTGTGTGACGAAATGACGTCATTATTCAAGCGAATCTCTTCTGTTAAACTCTTTTACAATGTAAATAAACGGTAAAAAGAGCATAAGATAAAAAGAAAATAAGTTGGTCGTGTTATAAATAGAATATTAGATTCGTGGTCATTTTGCATTGAATTTATTTAATTCGTCATCTAAATAAATATAAAAACTCGACAAGCCTCGTTTTTATCTTTATTTAGATGACTCGTTTAATAAATTCAATACAAAATGACCACTCGTGCAAGATCCTTTATGAATAATATAACGGCGTAACGTTTTAATACGCTTTTAAAAGAAAAATAATATAACAATTAATGAATCGAGATGTTTCCTCTTTCGATTTCACTATGAGTTTAAGTCGAGTATCAAGTAAGGTCAGACATCAATCCACCACTAAATGGTGGGCAACTAACCGAAGACAAGACTTTCGTATGAAAATATGCATAACGTCTTCCAAATGATTTAGTTGCACTGAATTGCAAACACAGTCGACTCCCAACGATTCGTTGCCAACTTGAAAGCTTAGAACCATCCGAACTTTGAGTCAAACGATTTTCTTATATAGTGTGTTAACTTACATTTGTCTGCATGCGTTAACTTACATTGTCTTCAATTTATCGTGTGGTTCAGATCGTTATTCCATTTACTTTTTAGCACCGAGTCCGTATTTTAATTCTACTCAACCATTCGCACGAAATCGAGAATTCATCTTCCGACAGGCTTTTGCGTCCGTTGCGTTATCTTGCGCTTTACGTCTTAAGCTGGTTTTAAGGCTCTTTTTGAGATCGGGCCATTGTGATGTACATGAAGATTTTCGATCAGGTTCAATGCTTCCTGGCAGAGATTTAGATTTTACTTATTTTCTGTTATAGAGGATAAAGAGGATAAAGGATATTTGTTAGATTTGGTGAATATCGATTTTAATTCACAAGTGATCATAGAAAATGATATTTTTACGAGTGAAAATATATAAAAAGTTTTATGATCACGGGTGAATTAAAATCGATATTCCACCTAATCAAACAAATGTTCTTTTTATTTTATGCTTACACATGATTATTTTTGTATTATTGTCATTTCGGACAATACTTTTCCCGGTTGGGCGCCCCCATGTATTTTAGAAGGAAGTCCTATGTTTTTATTAACATCAATGCAGAGTAGTCCCCCTTGGTAAAATTGCCTTTAAATGGGGGTCACGATGGAGAAACCAAAGATATCTTAAAGGGATCTTTTCACGCTTTGGTAAATTGACAAAATTAAAAAAACTTGTTTCAGATTCGCAAATTTTCGTTTTAGTTATGATATTTGTGAGGAAACAGTAATACTGAACATTTACCATGGTCTAATATAGCCATTATATGCATCTTTTGACGATTTTAAAACCTAAATATTATAAAGCGTTGCAACGCGAAACGATTGAATAATTTGGAGAGTTCTGTTTTTGTCGTTATATTTTGTGAAACTACGAAGATTGCTTATATAAGGTATAAATACTTCAAGTATATGTACTCGGCGGAATAGCTCAGTAGGCTAAAGCGTTTTTACTTCAGGACTCTGGCAGGACTCCAGGGGTCACTGGTTCGAAACCTGGTCCGGGCAATGTTCTTTTCCTTTTTTTAATTTTATTCTTGATTTTTTACTGGGGCTTTTACGATCCAATTTTTACATTTATCGATATAAAGCATTTAATGAATAAGTTAAAAAATGCCAAAATCTGTGAAAAGACCCCTTTAAAATAGTTCCGGTAAAACAATGAAAATTATCGATAATTTTCACTGTTATTTTTCATTGTTTGCAACAATGATAATATCAGTTTAAATTTGCTGATATTTCTCTGTAAACCAAAACATACAACAAGGGCTGTTTGTAAAACATGCATGCCCCCCTATATGGGCTATAAGTTGTAGTAGCAGCCATTGTGTGAATACGTTTTTTTGTGGTGGTGGTGGTGGTGGTGGTGGTGGTGTTGGTGGTGGTGTTGGTGGTTGTGTTGGTGGTGGTGGTGGTGGTGGTGGTGGTGGTGGTGGTGGTGGTGGTGGTGGTGGTGGTGGTGGTGGTGGTGGTGGTGGTGGTGGTGGTGGTGGTGGTGGTGGTGGTGGTTATTGATACAATGCATTACAAAAATGGTGTAGCTTACATGGTTAAATTTAAATATATTACAAGGGAGGCAAATGCTGTAACAAAAAGAACATGCATAAACGGTAGATGTTTCCCTTGTTTGAACCATGCTAAATCCTTAAAATGCCTATTTCCAGTAACTGTGACCTTCACCTGTGACCTTGACCTTTGACCTAGTGACCTCAAAATCAATAGGGGTCATCTGCGAGTCATGATCAATGTACCTATGAAGTTTCCTGATCCTAGGCTCAAGCGTTCTTGAGTTATCATCTGACAACAACCTGGTGGACGGACCGACAGACAGACCGACCGACCGACAGACCGACATGAGCAAAGCAATATACCCTCTCTTCTTCGAAGGGGGGCATAATAATGTTTTAACCATGTTCATTGTATATTAGGAGGAATTCTCTAACTCTGCAGACATTTCCTTTTTTGTCAGTTTGCCACTTTCTACTGCCATAGTGGCCTAATATTTTTCATTGTAACTGTTGACATCCTATTTTCATTTGACCCGTTCCTTCCTCTTGTTTTTTTCCGTCTGTGTTGATGGTTTAGACATCCAGCCGGATTATGTACCGACGCCTCCTCTAGATTGCTCAGAACGAAAAAGTTCAGCCGTTCTTGTCATAATAATGCTAAAAACGCATTTTTCTTTTTCATAATAAAAACGAATGTAATTTTACAGGACACTGCTACAAAAAACGCCCGACTTTATTCCAAATGACACTTATTCCAATAACGACTGAGTCGACCACATATTTAACTCAAATCAATTAATGATTGAATCGATGACAAGTTTGCACAGCGACGATTTTGAATGGAATTTCAATTAACAATAAACACATTATTAGAGAGCACTTGAGAATATTTTTTTAAACACCGATAAAAACGAGCAGCATAAACAGAAATCCCCAGCAAAAGATAATAAAATAATAAAGCAAAGAAAAGCTCTCGATTTATAAATACTTATTACAATTAAAAGCATTTGAAAATTAACAGAACTCACGCAGTTTTCGTATAAACACTTATAAGAAACATTTGAAATTTAAGAGAACTAACGGGAATGTGCAATCATTTGTTTCTAATTGGGCAACAATAAAACGTTTTTATTACATTATAGTGGTTCATCGGTTATTGGTCCCCTTGCGATAATGGTCCTCGACCAGTAGGTCTGAATGCAACTGTGATAAAACAGTTTAAGTACACGAGGAAGAAAAAAAAATGATGATTTTCAAGATATGACGCAAACGACGATCTGCTTGCGATTATTCAGGATATACTTGATACGCGAAGTCTTAACTTCGACAAAGCAATATTTCATTGAATAAGCCAAACTCTACATTTCATATCTACACTTATAAAAGTCAATTCATAGTCAGCTTCACTAATATAATTTAACACAAAAAACGCACCCATCGCAGTCTCATATAAATTCACGTCCTGTGTTTGCGTACCGTATTCCTTTAGCCCAAAAACGTCGAAGCCTAACCCAAAAACGTCGAAGCCTAAAAGGTTTTAGTTTTCGAATGAATTCAAAATGTTCGTGACGTTTTATGCATGCGTCTGAAGCCAAATGAGTGAATGTGAACATCGATTATGCTTGTTTTTGCCTTAAAGCACTGAATGGAATATTTATTTTAACGACAGAAAAATCTGAGAGTTTGTTAAGATAATCACTGGTATTGTTTGCTACTAACGGAATATAGAGTTCATATCTGTGTATGTCATTATCTTATCCACCATTCACACTTATCGCCCCGGTGTAGGCATATTGGTAATGTTATTTATTCATTAATTTTTAATCATCATGCAACGAGTGTAATATAGACACTTCAAGCCGAGCCTGACATATAACACAAAGATAGGACAGTAACCTGGTATTCTCTATATATCGTCATAACTGAAAAATATCTGTCAAAGAAAAACTTGTATTACAAACGTATTTAATAAATACATTTCGTGGATGTATTTTAACAAGAGGGCCGAGATGGCCCTAGTTCGCTCACCTGAGAGGAGTCGGTCCATTCAATCTTCACCAAATGTCAAACTTGACCTAGATATTGTCCAGACAATTCCTGGTCAAGTTTCATCATTATTGAACCAAAATCTGGCGTATGGAGTGTTTTTGTAAGATTTGACCTGGTTACCTATATTTTGAGTTGACCCCCCTTACCAAACATCAAACTTTGCTTACAGAAATAAATATTATGAACAAGATTCATAAAATCTGAAGCAAAATTGTGACCTCTTGAGTGTTTACAAGGATTTTGTATAATACAGTGCAAATTTGGACTATCTAAGGGCAATAAATATGGCATTATTTATGTGATTTTGCTCATTATCAAACATGACTGAGATCTTTCAGCAACTTTGATAAAGAATGCTTGAGAAATGTGACTGCTAGAGTGTTAACAAACCAAATGTGGATGAATGGAAGGACGGCGGACAAAGACCAATCCTAAAACCTCACCTGAGCAATCAGGTGAACTAAAAATTGTGTTTCGCCGATCTGAGCCATTTTCCAACTTGTCCGAGAAATCAATAAAACCAATGTATTGACTAGGTTTCACTATGATAAGGCAAAAAATGTGACTTCTATAGTGTTCGATCACAAGGTTTCTCTCTAGTCACAAATGGAAAATTGCCCCACCCCCTGGCGGCCATGTTTTTTACCGATCGGGACCATTTGTGAACCCATCTGAGATAAATATAAAACCATTCTTTTCACTAAGTTTCATGATGATTGGGCAAATAATGTGACTTCTAGAGTGTTCAAGCTTTTTTTACTATATAAATATTAAAAAACTGCCCCCCCCCCCGGCAGCCATGTTATTCAAATGACCGGAACCATTTTCAAACTCAACTCTTGTATCAAGAAAACAAATGTTCTGACCAAATTTCATGAAAATTGGGCCAAAAATGTGACTTCTAGAGTGTTCACATGTTTGCACTATATACATATAGAGAAAAATGCCCCGTCCACTGGCGGCCATGTTTTTCCATTGATCTGGACTATTTTCCAACTTGTCCGAGATATCAGTAAAACCAATGTTTTGACCAACTTTCATGATGATTGGGCAAAAATTGTGACTTCTAGAGTGTGTACAAGGTTTCTCTGTAGCCAAATTAGGAAAACTGCCCTGCCCACTGGCGGCCATCTTTTTCAACGGACCTAAACCACTTTTGAACTCAACCAACATATCATTTAGGCAAACATTTTGACCAAATTTCATGAAAATTGAGCCAAAAATGTGACTTCTAGAGTGTTCACATGTTTTCACTATATACATATAGAGAAAAATGTCCCGCTCACTGGCGGCCATGTTTTCTCACAGATCTGGACACTTTTCGAACTCGTCCGAGATATCAATAAAACCAATGGTTTTACCAACTTTCATAATGATTGGGCAAAAATTGTGACTCCTAGAGTGTTTACAAGGTTTCTCTATAGCCAAATAAGGAAAACTGCCCCGCCCACTGGCGGCCATGTTTTTCAACGGACCGGAACCACTTTTTTACTCAACCATCATATCATCAAGGCAAACATTTTGACATAGTTACATGAAGATTGGGCATGAAATGTGACTTCTACAGTGTTTACAAGGTTTTTCTTTTCTTTTTTTGATCTAGTGACCTAATTTTTGACCTAGCACGACCCAGTTTCGAACTCGATCGAGATATCATTGGGACAAATCTTCTGACCAAGTTTCATGAAGATTGGACAATTAATGTGGCCTCTGGAATGTTTAAGAACAAATGTGGACGGACGGACGACGGACAAAGACCGGTCACAAAAGCTCACCTGAGCAATCAGGAGAGCTAATAAAAAAAAGACAAAGATGAGAATGACAACTTGATTTAACTGAACGATGTGTACACTTAATTTCCAATTTAAGACCATGATATTTGAGCCGCGCTCTGTGAAAATGAGGTTTAATAAGTGAGCGTAAAGCGGACTGCACATGCTTATCTGGGACGACACTTTTCGCCTTAACTTGATTTTTGCTAAGAAGAGACTTTCTTGATGTGACATATCATAAAAGCGAGAAAGTGTCGTCCCTGCTTAGCATGTGTGGACAACACAGGCTTATCTGGGACGACACTTAAAGCACATGTATTAAAAGCCCTTATAACAGAGCTCGGTCGATATTTTTAATCACTAAGCGAAATTATGGACACTGTCCGACAAACAACACTTCATAACGCTAAAAGGCGAAATTGTATCTAGATACTGATAATACATTTTAGAAAGTGATTATATCATTATTTCAACGTTGTATCCTGCAGCTCAGATATTGGCAAAATGGGTAATTTGAACTGTGTAAGGAAACTTCATGATGATTTACGGATTATCATAGCTTTTTATATACTACATAACTATATAGAACTTTACCCTTTTCTGTAATCAACATATTTAGGCAACTACATCCAAGAGTGGAAATGTGGATTGCAACCCGGTTCAATTAAAAAGTATCACGCTCATTATTTGATTTCGGAAAACGTGGTTTAATGCATATCCTTAGCGTGTCGTCCCAGATAAGCCTGTGCAGTCAGTCCACACAAACCAATCCGGGATTTTCTGTATGAAGAGACTAGCTTCAAACGAAAAACAAGGGCTGTTTGTAAAACATGCATGCCCCCCATATGGGCTGTCAGTTGTAGTGGCAGCCATTGTGTGAATACGTTTCTTGTGTTATCATCCTACAACTATTTTACTGTGTCAAGTCACCGTGACCTTGACCTTTGAGCTAGTGATCTGAAAGTCAATAGGGATCATCTGCGAGTCATGATCAATGTACCTATGAAGTTTCATGATCCTAGGCGTAAGCGTTCTTGAGTTATCATCCGAAAACCATTTTTCTAAGTTGATTCACCGTGACCTTGACCTTTGACCTACTGACCTGAAAATCATTAGGGGTCATCTGCGGGTCATGATCAATGTACCTATGAAGTTTCATGATCCTAGGCATAAGCGTTCTTGAGTTATCATCCGGAGACCACTTTAATATTTCGGGTCACCGTGACCTTGACCTTTTTATCTAGAGACATGAAAATCAATAGGGGTCATCTGCGAGTCATGATCAATGTACCTATGAAGTTTCATGATCCTAGGCATAAGCGTTCTTGAGTTATCATCCGGAAACCATTTTACTATTTCGGGTCACCGTGACCTTGACCTTTGACCTAGTGACCTGAAAATCAATAGGGGTCATCTGCGAGTCATGATCAATGTACCTATAAAATTTCATGAACCTAGGCCTAAGCGTTCTTGAGTGATCATCCGGAAACCATCTGGTGGACGGACGGACATACGGACATACGAACATACGGACCGACATGAGCAAAACAATATACCCCCTCTTCTTCGAAGGGGGCATAATAAAATAACAGCTGAAAGTTTCGTCCCTGATGAACCGATGCGAACTGCACAGGCTAATCTGGGATGGCACTTTATTCCCATGCATTAAGCCCCATTTCCCAGAGCGAGGCGCATATCTTTCCAGAAGACCTGGATACATTTTACACGTTTTAGCCTTTTAACACAATCGTTGAGAAATTACAAGGGCGGTATGGCTCTAAAAATATAAACAAAGACACGAAGAAATAGTTTGTAGTGCGATAGTCAGGTGACGAAAATTAATTCCGTTACCTCGGCATTTGATGTTTTCGAAGGCCTTCTTGATTTGATCAACTGACCTTGGGACGTCTAGTTGCCTGCAAAAACGTCAGAAAGTGTATTCATACTACATGTTTCCCTACTGCAATACGTTTCAGTTAATAGTGTATCCCATTTCAAATGAATGCATAAAGTAGGTCAAATATATGTAATGTTTCGACTTTGAGTGACATTATTCATGATAAAAGTATATATTTAGTATTTTTATAATTGAATATATAATTATGCTATATCACGACTTTGAAGCACGATATATTATTGACAAGAATAAATGCGACATAACTGATTACCATGTTTTAAAATACGGAAATACCTCGATCTGTCACTGTCACTTACTGATTCAACAGCTCCTGCAGATCGGCCCACGACTTATGCCTGCTGTCCAGGTCACGTGATGCGCCGCCATTGTGTCTGCTGAAGAGATCCTCCTCGTGCTCAAGTATCGTCTGCACCAGCAGCATCTTCTCCCGCTCAGTCCAGTTGGCGCTGCGTGCCTTCCGAGGGTACAGTATGCTCACCCCTTTAGGCTTGGCCTCCATTAATCGTCTAGAGAGGAAATCAATAGAGACTCGATTTGGAAAAACGGGACTAAATGCATGCGCGTGTTTCCATATAAAGGCATATCTGTATTATATATAATATAATAATAATAATCTCTTTATTTTCCGAAGGTAACTCATTAAGACAACACATTGATACAAAGTCATGCAAACAGTTTAACAATGGCAATCTTATTTTCAATGAGGCCTTCAAAGAACTATGGTTTGTATAATGCATTTCTACATTATAATGCATGTAGACTTCTACGGACATAAAGAGTACTGTAACAGTGTAATAGAGGTGTCATAAAAAGCAAGTATATTATATGACTTCTCTTATATTATTCATTTCTCTTCCAATATTGAAATGGTCTCAAGGAACAAATATTTATTAACAGAAAGTATTTAAGAATATAAATGTAGTGTTGATTACATTTCCCATATGCACACACTCTAACGCACCCGCGCACACACACACACGCGCACACACACACCTATACACACACACATACACACACACACACACACACGTATACAATTACCATTTCTTAATTAACACGACCAATAACAATAACAAAAAGTTAACAAAAACAGCCGCGTACATTATTGTACAAAGTCAGAGATTAAAAACGTGGAATACATTATACTTGAAATAGTTTACGATTGACAGAAGTGGCTGATATACACAAATATTATAATTACAGAAAACAATATTCATTACCAGTGTTGTTCACAATAGGATATGAAATTACACAACTGTTATGAAGAATAGCCTGCACCTCCTTGCTATATAAGTAGTTTGAAAATGCATTATGTGTATTTGTTTGCAGAAATTAAATCTACAGTAATCATTACGACACTTATGGAGGAGCATTTGACTTTTGAATAAGAGGAAAACAGAAAAATGTTACTACGCGTGAGACATATTTTGCGCCTCAAAGAGGAAATATTTCTTAAGCCTATGTTTGTAGGTGGTGAGAGTGAGAGATTGGCGAATACGTACCGGTATGTGATTCCATATTTCCATACCAGAGCAACTAAACGACTTTTTTAAAAGGTTTGAGTCAGGTGTTTTATGCGTCAAATCATTGTTTGATATCGATCTTAAATTGTAATTATTGTTTTTTACCAGTTTTATCAAGTCGTCAATATATGTGGGCGTTAAATTATGAAGAGATTTGTAAATAATTATACCTGTGAAATATTTACATCTGTTTTCAAAAGAAAGCCATTGAATTTTTTGTGATAAATCATAATCATTTATATTTAAATCATTACGTAATATTACTCTTAAAAACCTTCTTTGCAGTTTTGATATTCTGTTTATGTCTCGAGTATTTGCATTTTGAAAATTTTGCAAAATAAATCATGTCTCCCATCCTTAAGTGGTGTTTTAAATTGACTTGGATAGCGCCTGCAATTGGTAATTTACAGATTGTTTTAAGTCTGCTACATTTGTGATCAAAATTAGAGACTCATCGATTTAACTTTGTTGTAAAACAACATATTGCGCTTTCAACATCAACCGTGTGTATTCTTCATGGGCCATTGACACTTTTTCAATTCGCACATTATCACCAAGAAACGAGATTGTAAAACAATACAATCCATTGTAAAAAAATACAACAACACATTATTCATTATGTAAACTTTGTGCGAAAATAACATATTGATGGTCCATTTGAAATATTATTTCAAGAAACCCTCTGTGTCGCCGAAACTGGTACCTTCATGACATTTGTGAAGTTTACGTGTTCAATATAGTACTCGAAGGTTGCTTGTTTTAAAGCATCCGACCGTATCTATTAAGGAATACTATAAACATCGTTGTTATAGAATTCATGAAAGCATACATTGTCTTACTTTACAACGCTCCAATATTTTCTATGAACACTATCGAAGCATCAAAGGGAGACAACACGATTTAAAAACTGTGTGTGTCAACTACATAAAGCTGACGTCTTTAGTTAACTGCATCATTGTCTATGAACAGATAAATAATGAAATGATGTATTTACAATATATTGGTTAACAGAAAAGAAAACAAAATCTGAATTTAAGAATATTTTTCTTCAAAGAAACAATTCAAAACGCAACTGCATATTTAAAGTTTGTTGTTACATAAAATATATTTTGTTGTATTTTTGAATAAAAATTATAAAATTATCAATTTATTTAGGAATGTGCGATTTCCGTATACCCGGTAAATGTGAAAGCTCAAAATGTCAAATGTAGAGATGGTATAAGATTGAGCCGCATTCCGGAAAAACTGGCCTTACGGCATGTGCGTTAAGCGTCGTGTTCACAGAACGATCCTTCCCGCTTGTATGGAATTGTTCGTTTACAAGAAGTCTCTTCTAAACGAAAATCACAAGTTAGGGTGAAAGTGTCGGCCTGATTAGCATGTGCAGACTGCTCATGACAATCTGGGACGCCACTTTGCGCGCATGCATTAAGCTCAGTTTTCCCAGATCTAAACTAGAGTAAGTTCACCAATAGGCCTATGTCTTCATCGTTTAGGTAGTATTTTTATTAAGTGTTTTGCAGGACGTGTTTAATGTGTTCATTGTCATAGCATAACTTTTATTGTTTAAAACATAAATATAAAATACATAACTAAATGTTATTCATTAATAAAATATAACCAACTCAAAACGTTAAACGGTCATATTCGATGAATATTAAGCAATTAAAAAACATCAAGTGACTTTAATATTTTGTAATTTACTACTATTTTCTAAAACAGTTGGGCTTGTTTTTAAATATGCACGCGTTCAAATACATATAAATAAGCGAAACAACTTATGAAGTGTTTTTCTTGAACTAAGTTTTGAAAGAACACTTAACATTAACGCAAACTTCTCACTTAATAAACCCATAACTCGTATTGCCACACTGTTGTTAAGAATGCGGTAAAGCATTTGTTGGCATACAACCATGCTTGAAATAAATAAAAGCCTCGCTCTAGCAAAACAGGGCTTAATGCATGTGCGTAAGGAGTCGTCCCATATTAGCCTGAGCAGTCCACCCAGGCATATCAGGTACGAAACTATCCGCTTGAAAGGATTTTTCTCGTTTAAAGGAAGTATCTTGTAAACAAACGTCCAATCTAGGCGGAAAGTATCATCACCGATTAGAGAGTGCGGACTTGACATGCTTATTTGGGACGACTATAACAGCGCATGCGTGAAGTCCCGTTTCCCAGAGCGATTCTCATGTGTATATTATAATCATTATTATATACCATAAGATACTTCGCTCTTACTTTGCTGCGAGTCCACTCTGCTTATATTCGGAGGTTTGTCGAGATAATATCTGTCCCTAATAATGTAACGTTGATAGATGAAACAGAAAGGATGTATCTACCTTGACCCCAATAGAGTCTACCTTGAACCTTAATGCAGTTTTAGCATTTGTTTCAGAGACAGTTATAATACCAGGCCGCTATGTACATTTTGACTAATGAATTGATCGCATAGTCTGGTTAACCCATTTATGCGAACTGGACTCTCCCATCCTTCTAAATTGGATCAATTTTTTTCCAAAATTAGGGATGTCTAGTATATTTATTTCTATATTTAGAATATTTCTTACAGAAATTCCTTTAAGCAAACAGCACAGACTCAGATGAGACGCCGCATTATGAATGGGTTAATAAGTCATATATCGTCAGTCAGTAATACCATGGTCCACATAAGTTGAATCGAGAAAATGGGTCGTATGTCACAGTGTTACGCGGCCAGTATAGCTCCTCCGTGGGAGCTACCCAATGTGCAATTGAAACATAAAATTAATTCGTAACTTTTTAGCGGACAGCAGTTCCCTTCAACAGAATACGTGATTGCACAGACTGGTCAGCAGCTACGCTGGCCGCACATGACATAATATCTATTTACGCATGGCGTGGCTCACATAATGGGCCCCACAATGTTTCCATCGCGCACTGACCACATTACATAATAACATTGTGACATTTTAGGCATAACATGTAATTATAATTTCGTCATGTGGGGAGGAGGAGGGGGGGGGTGCATAGATACTTTACAAATACCTTAAACACGTATTGTATTTTGATCACAACGCACTGTCAGTCCGTTATGCACTGATCCCGTAATGCATGCATCCCGCAGATATTTGAACGCTTTGGATTTGGATTGTTTGTTTTTATCAGAATTAACACGGGCTAATCAGGGACGACACTGTCCGCTTTTATGGATATTTCAAATGGAAGAATAATCTTTATGAAAATCAAGTCTTAGCGCAAAAAATCGTCCCTGATTAGCATGTGCGGACTGCTCAGGCTTGTCTGGAAAGACACTTAACGAACATGCATTAAGCCCCTTATCCCAGAGCGAGGCGCATGTGTATTGAACACGTATAGTCCAACTATTTACTTCAATACGTATAATTCGAAGAGCAAATTTTCGAAACAACGTTTCTCATGGTCGCAATATCATGGAATGATTCCTACATCACGTCTTTGAATGATGCCAGATTGCCAAATGTGTAGACCTCGCTTTTGGAAAAACGGGGCTTGCAGCATGTGTGGTAAGCATCGTTCCAGATTAGGCTAATAACAGACGACACTCTCCGCTTAAATGATTTTATTCGTTCAAAGGAAGCCTTTTCTTAGCCGAAATCCAGTTAAGGCGGAAAGTGTTTCCCTGAGAAGCCTGTGTGAGAAGCCTGTGTGGACTTCGCAGGCTAATCAGGGACGACACTTAACGCAAGTTTATTAAGCCCCATTTTGACATGGCGTTGTTCGAAATGGCGTTCCATTGGCACTTTGATAAATATGAAAGATTGACGTGCTTTCCTTCAAATTAGTTCATAAAAGTCGATTATTAGATAACCCTCCAGATCCATGCACTTAGGAATCAATTCCCAGAAATAAATTTACCATGCATAATTTGTATTCCACAAATACGAAAATAGTTGACGCAATAGAGCTAGTCTGTATAATTTGCTGTTTTTCCTTTATTTATAACCAGTCCAATGTTATCTTATGTTTCATAAAATATGAGTTCTTCATAAAAATAGCACACAAAGTTCATAAGGCAATATACAAGTTATGGGTATTCACCTTAAGATATTTCAGCACAAACATAAACAAATGGACCGTGCCTTGTGAAAAGGGGGTTTTATGTATGTGCGTAAAGTGTCTTTCCAGATACGCCTGAGATGTCCGCACAGGCTAATCAGGGACGACACTTTCCGTTGTTTGGTATTTTGCCTTTAAAGATAGTTTCTTCGTAGCAAAAATCTTGTTGTAGCGGAAAGTTTACGCACATGCATTAGGCCCCGTTATCCCAGAGTGAGACGCATGTGAATTGAACACATATAGTCTATTTAAATCTATACGTATAATTCGAAGAGCAAATTTTCGTTACAACGTTTCTCATGGTCGCAATATCATGGAATGATTCCTACATCACGTCTTTGATTGATGCCAAATTGCCAAATGTGTAGACCTCGCTCTTGGAAAAACGGGGCTTGCAGCATGTGTGGTAAGCATCGTTCCATATTAGGCTAATAACAGACGACACTTTCCGCTTAAATGATATTATTCGTTTAAAGGAAGCCTTTTCTTAGCCAAAATCCAGTTTAGGCGGAAAATGTTGTCCCTGAGAAGCCTGTGTGGACTTCGCAGGCTAATCTGGGACGACATTAACGCACATTTATTATGCCCCATTTTCACATGGCGTTGTTCGAAATGACGTTCAATTGGCACTTACATAAATATGAAAGAATGACGTGCTTTCCTTGAAATTAGTTGTTATCATAAAAGTCGATTATTATATAACCCTCCAGAACCATACACTTAGGAATAAATTCCCAGAAATCAATTTACCATGCATAATTTTGATTCAGCACATACGAGAATAGTTGACGCAATAGAGCTAGACTGTATCGCTTGATGTTTTTCCTTTATTTATAACCTGTCCAATTTTATCTTATGTTTCATAAAATATGAGTTGTTCATAAAAATATCACACTTAGTGCATAAGGCAATATTCAAGTTATGGGTATTCACCTAAGCAACTTTTAGCACAAACATTAGTTAATGGGCCGTGCTCTGTGAAAAGGGGATTTAATGCATTGCGTAAACTGTTGTCCCAGTTTAGCCTGTGCAGTCCGCACAGGCTAATCAGGGACGACACTTTCCGCTTAAACAAGATTTTTGCTTAGAAGAAACTATCTTTAAACGAAAAATACCAAAAAACGGAAAGTGTCGTCTCTGAATAGCCTGTGCGGACTGCACAGGCTAATCTGGGACGACACTAAACGCATATGCATTAAACCCCCTTTTCACAGAGTGCATTAGTGCACAAACAACCGTTTCAATAAGTATAGTCACATGCATGCTGTTTATGATCAAGCGAATAGCTTTTATGCGAAATCGATAAACGCAAAATCTTTACATCTATATCCCTTTAATAGAGGAATGGCACAGTATCTCTATTACTGATGAATGTTTGAACCGTCTATCTGAGGAAGCGGGGCTAAATGCATGGGGTTAAAATATCGCCCCAGATCAGCCGATGCAGCCCAAACAGGAACGACACTTCAGCTTATATGTGTTTTTTTTTTATAATGCGTGCTTTCTAAACAAAAATCTATTACAGGCGGACATTATCGACATCGATCAGCAAGTGCAGATTGCACATGCTAATCTGGGACGATACTCAACACAGAAGTATTAAGCTCGGTTTTGCTAAAACGCGTCTTAATAATGTTCCATGTACACGTTTATGCACGGCAAGCTTCGAAAGAAACACATGGTAACTTGAGGGACCACTATACAGGGGTCATAAGGAACCATTATCAGATGCTAAAACTAAAGGCATATGTTTATGCGTTCTACACAACGCCGCTTTTTATGTTTCGAAACGTAGATCACTTTTCTTTTTGTTTATTTTCTTTGAACTTAGAGTTAGACTACCAGAACATATTTTAATTCGTGAGACAATTCCGTTGTTTATCAAGAAACTTTTACGAACGGTATTATAGATCAGATATTTTCCCAATAAAACATTCGCCACAGTACTGCGCATGCATCCTTCAGAAATTCCGAGCGTTTAACTACCAATACACCCAAAGTATTTTCAACATATTTAACACATATACTTACTCTATAAAATCCAACTCAAATCTGAAACATATCATTCAATAACTTATCACAAAACTCAGACACAAGACTACCTGATGAAACTACAAATGTACAAATATTTCAGAGTGAAATTGAGGTCGCTAAAGTCTCGCAAAATGAGAGCTGTTAAGTGTAAGAGCGGGAGAATGTTCTACTTAGCGGTGTATAAAGCCGCGATCAATACTAAGTACGCACTCAAGTAAAGCACTTACGCGTCCGCTGGAGCAGAGAGGAAAACGGAGTATCGACCTACAACGTGTGCCTTCATGTAAAGCGTGCAGTGGATCTGATTAATGTTTGCATAGACTAAAACGAAATATTGTGGGGTGATGCGATGTGGTGTGAATGTATTGCGGGGAACTTAAAATGTGGGCTGCGATAGTATTCACCGAGGACTTACAAATTCATATATGACTCGTTATGGGAAAACGGGGTTTATGTCGTTTCAAATAAGCCCGTGGCCGCACAGGCTAATCAGGGAAATACTTTCCGCTATCATAGAATTGTGCGTTTACAAGAAGGCTATACTTTAAGAACATTAAATGTAGTCGAAAGGTGATGTCTCTCTCTATATTTTATATTAATATGCGTCACTGTGCTTCTTGTAGACAGTGATTGCTTTTCATAGCTCTCTCAAGAAAGTTACTGTCCTAAGGAAGGGTAGCGTGGTCAATGAAAAAGTAAAATAAATGATTCGCATTTAAATTTCCTACAGTTATAGCATTTATTTTCAGAGACTAAAATTACTCTCTGAAAAGGGTTTGGAGTAGGGGCATACATACAATAAACCATGATGTTTATTTTAATCGCATCGTCCTTAGCCCCTCTTATATAAGATAACCTAAGTTTAGTGCCAGGAAAACTCGGCTTGATTCATGTGCTTTAAGTGTCGTCAAAGATTAGCCTGTGCAGTCCGCACAGGCTAATCAACGTCAAAATTTCCCGCATACGCTGGATTTTTTAGAAGATACTTTCTTCAAACAAAAACTAAAAGTGTCGCCCCTTCAGCCAACGGGCTTCATACATGTGCGTTTTGTATCTTCCAAGTTAGCCTATGGAATTCTCGAGAATATACATGGGCCTCATTGTGTGGAAATTTGGCTTAATGCGCGTAAATTGTCGTACGAGTTTAGACTGTACAGTTTGAACAGGAGACGACACTGGATTTTCACTAAGAATATACTTCATTTAAACTAGAAATACCATTAAAAAGGAAAATGCCGTCATTGATCACACAGCACAGGCCAATCTACGCACACGAACTCTTTTCACAGAGTGAGACATAACATCTTATTAATAGAAAGTTTAGTGTTATGTTAAGTATTGCTTTCGTAATCAATGTCTTGACAATCATCAGATTGGTCATTTCGAACAGCATTTAATGCACATTAAACAACTCATATTAGGTCGAGCTAAATAGTTATAATACAGGCACTATAACACTATACGAAGTATGTCAAACATAGCACATCAAAAGTTTATTAGTTTGAAGAAATGTCATAATTGAAAATTAATATTCGCTCGATATAACCATGCAAATTATATGCAATACTAAACGCGAGAGCTGTGTTTCTTATGAAGCGTACGTAATTTACTAACATAAGCAACGCACTTAAAAATATTCAAGGGGGCGAACGCAGATGAAACATCGGAAATGTTTACCGAAAGATTCATCTCCCTTTTAAATTACTGTTTATTTTGTATTTATAAATACGTGTTCATAATGATGTCGATAATATGAGCCGCGTTCTGAGAAAACTGGGCATAATGCATGTGCGTAAAGTGTCGTCCCAGATTAGCATGTTCAGTTCGCACAGGCTAATCAGGGTCGACACTTTCCGCCTAAATTGGATTTTTACAAAGAAGAGACTTCTTTTAAACGGAAAGTGTCGTCCCTGATTAGCATGTGTGGACTGCACAGGCTCATCTGGGACGACACTTTACGCACATGCAGTATGCCCCGTTTTCTCAGAACACGACTCATATGCAGAACGATTTCAGAACGAGCAATTAATATGATAACAAATAAGAGACACTTACGCAAATTTTGTTTAAAATTTAAAATACAGAAAAAGGAGAAAGACGCAATGCCAAATATCAATATATATTTATTCCGTCAATGTCCAAAAACAATATTAAACAGGATCATATTGTGTCAACACAATAACCAAGCTTCTAAAATATAAACAAATATGATTGATAAATAACATCGATGTTTCAGCAAATAATAGAAGACATTCTCAAATTCAAATTATGGAGGACGAAAACTTAATAATTACTTAAATACGTGATAATAAAACGTGTTCTATTATATGAACAGTAAATAACATTATATAACTTTGTAATAATACTTTCTTGATTTTTAAGATCTATGTAAATTTGGTTATTCACGTTCGTTTTTTATCATAAAAAATTTTCTTTTTTAAATGATGCGAGTTCCAACAAATCAGATTGTATGAGTAAATATTTAATCACATATTGCAAAAATTTAAACATAACAAGATATGAATGTTTTGATCTGTACATACGAAAATAAACACATATGACATAAAACATATATAGCATAAGATACACCGTTACATATTGCAATACCCCGATTCAAGTGCACAACTGACTATTACTGAAATTTAATAATATAAACTATTAAAGCCATATGTAATGGCAAATAAAGCGTTGTGTTACATACATACCATGTACACCAAGAACAAAGTTACGCATCTTGCAATTTCCTAGCCCGACTAAACCTATGTGAAGTGATTAAAAAGCACACAAATCAATGCGAATACCAGACAAATATGTATCTTTATACGAAAATGACAATGCATCTAAAAATTCATAATGATATATTTTATTAAGTTTTATATCGGAAATCTGGAAAATACAACTTTATATACTGTATAATATAAATTGCCCTTAATCCTGCATACGTGATATCGGAACAGTAAAATGAGTTTCAATTCCGCCACGTGAGTGTGCGATCACAAAAGCATTAATCAAATACTTGATTGCAAAGTTATTTCAACTCCCACACATATTTTCACTCGATTATCATTCCTTTAATGATTTCCAATAATGCCATTCACAATGATGCTGTATAATAAAAAAGAAGGATACAAAATAACCAGTTGCTTGCAAAATGTGTTCATATACTCGAAAACGAATGCGACCTTGAATGATTCGTGAAAATAGTCATCCGTGTTTGCAAATTTGATGTACAATTACTTAATGTAAAGTTATAAAACGTCTTACAATAGTCGTCCGAATAGTTACGTGTATAGAAATATACAACGTCTACACTACAATGTAACCTAGGAAGTAGATTGCGTCCGCCAGATTTGTTGTTTGTTTGGAATTATACCCGTCACATTTGCATGTATGATTTATTGTGTGACCTAAATGTTTGGAATGCTAGTTGGAGTGATAATTTAAGCCAAAAGTATGCTATTTAATGAAAAGCATGCATCACGGTAAAGTCATGTTGAAAACATGATTGATGGTCAAACAAAATAAAATCGAACGCGTGATAATAATTATTTGAGACGCGTTCTGAGAAAACGGGGCTTAATGTATTTGCGTAAAGTGTCATCCTAAATTAGCCTGTGCAGTCCGCACATGCTCATCAGGGACTACACTTTCCGCTTTTATGTTTTTTTCCGTTTAAATGAAGTCTCTTCTACACGAAAATCCAGTTAAGGCGGAAAGTGTCGTCCCTGATTAGCCTTTGTGGACTGCACAGGCTAATCTGGGACGCCACTTTACGCACATGCATTAAACCCAGTTTTCTCAGAACGCGACTCATTTCATCTCTGCAAATCAGAGCACGGTGGAATGAATTAAATACAAAGTAGTTGTCGAATATGGATACCGTTTGTTAATTTGATCGGCAACAAAAACGTGAACCAATCGACAAGACTCGGGTCAACAAGGCTCGCAAACTAAACTTATTTTTAATCGACACTACCCTAGTATAATCTATATTTAAAGACGATTCTCTGTAGTTTTATATGCACTAAAAAATAAACGAATACTGTAATAATATTAGTCTGCTGTTATTTCTTCTAGTTCTAATGATGGCGTAGGAAGAATGTTGAAACGTTATTACATTTAAGAAGCGACATTTCATTCAAAAGACAGTCGGCGTTGAATATATAAGATTATTAACTTTTTAATTCACGAGGAACAAGATTGGTTAAAATTTAACAGACTGATGTTACCCTGTTATAATACAATCGGATGCATACGCTATTTACCATGGCTATTTTTATTATCTAATGCAAGATTTAAAACGACCACGTACCGTTTCTGTCTATTGTGTTTTCATTAAAAAAGAACAATAAAGCGAGCTCATCTTGAAACTTGTATTGTGATAGACTTGGGTCAATCTGATTTTACGCTGATAAATATAATGTTCAGTTTAACTACCCAAATGTATGAATAAGTCTTTGTTATACATGAATTGAGCCGCGTTCTGGGCTTAAAGCACGAGCGTTAAGTGTCGTCCCAGATAAGCTTTTGAAGTCCGCTATGCTAATCAAGGATGACACTTTTCGCCTCGACTGGACTTTGTCTTTTCTTGCTTTTGAAAAATAGAGTTTGGTGTTTTATAGTTCATACGGTAAAGTCCAACCCACAGGTCTAGGTTTATTTAAGTACAGCGACTTCTCGTTCGTGAAGTGACGCTTCTCTGACATAAAACTGTATAGAGATTGGACTAGGCCAACCGTTCGGTAATTCACGTATCCGTTCCTCAGGCATGTAACCAATAGCGCCGATCATTAGTTCTCCATTCTAATACCACTATCGCAAGGTGTCACCAAAGGCGTGCTCCTCGTTCAATGTGTCCTGGTCTATAATTTGGTCAGTGGTGACCTCACCGTTCTCCTGAGGGGCGTAATATTTCACAGAGGTGTTCTTGATTTCCATCTGCTCGCCAAGCGGCGCAGCTGACTTCCGCAGCCAGACGAAAGACGACCCTCTGTTTTCTGAAAGGATCAAAACGTTTCTATTCATAAATGAGCCGCTGTCTTCGAAGACAGGGCTTTTTGCCTGTGCGTAAAATGTGCAGACCGCAGGCTAATCTGGGACAAAACTTTCTTCCTTCATTGGTAAATTGTAAGAAGAGACATTTGTAAACGAACACGTTCATAAAGGCGGAAAGTGTCGACTATGATTATCTTGTATGGATTGCATTAATGAGCTGGGATGACACGTTACGCACATTGATGAGCTGGGATGACACGTTACGCACATTAATGAGCTGGGATGACACGTTACGCACATTTATGAGCTGGGATGACACGTTACGCACATAAATGAGCTGGGATGACACGTTACGCACATAAATGAGCTGGGATGACACGTTACGCACATTTATGAGCTGGGATGACACGTTACGCACATTAATGAGCTGGGATGACACGTTACGCACATAAATGAGCTGGGATGACACGTTACGCACATTTATGAGCTGGGATGACACGTTACGCACATTAATGAGCTGGGATGACACGTTACGCACATACATTAAGGCAAATCTTCCAAAAACGAGGTTCTAATTATTCTTTTACGCATGACACTTATTCAGAGTATTCCGCGAACAAACGATAAACGGCTTATTGTTCGAAAGAGGCAATACGTTTTACGGCTCCAAGTTAACCCATTTACGCATAGTGAACTCTCCCATCCTTCTAAATTGGACCAATTTATTTCCAAAATTAGGGATGTCTAGTATATTTATTTATATTTTTAGAATATTTCTTACAGAAATTCCTGTAAGCAAACAGCGCAGACCCTGATGAGACGCCGCATGATGCGGCGTCTCATCAGGGTCTACGCTGTTTGCTAAGGCTTTTTTCTAGACGCTATGCATAAATGGGTTAACATACGAAGGTCGCAAAGTAAGATTGTTGTACACATTGTCTGGATCTCGAACGGACTCTCTAGAACACAAAACGGGACACCTTCCACTGTTCACGCATAGTCGCCTTAAAAACTCGAACTTTTAGTTGTGTATGGTTACACGGCATTAAGAGATATTTTTCTCAAACCACAATGCGTTTCCGATATATGCTGTCGAGGTATTAAAACGTATTGGCCAAGTTTTCTTTTATAAAACCAGCTGGATATTATAAAAACCTATACTACAAGATGGTATTCTTAAATAACATTAAGATACTGCGTCAAGCACATAACACAATTAAAGAAACGCATAGTGTGGGTTCTCTATATTCTTTCAAACTGAATGTCGTATTAAATGAGACAACCAAAGGAAATCAACTAAAAGCTTTAACGCCATTACGCACATCATATTTATTAACGTTGTCTGTGTAAAACCCAAGAGAGCTAAATGCATTAGCAAATTACTTTCTTCGATCTGTAGCTAAGTTAATTTGACTTAGTTTTCAATGATGACATAAGCTCGATTCACGATAATCTTTTCTTGTCCGATTTATCATGCAACAAAGAATGGCAGATTTTCAGCTCCAACGGTTTCAATTCGAGTGGAACTTTAATTCGCTGAAACACCTTAGTTCGCATGAAGTGAATCGGCAATATTGCATTTGATGTCTTTAGCGCATTATGTTCATTGGCGCTTTTCTACGTAACTGATTAAATAATTTTAGCAATGGCCAGTAATAATATTAATTATATGAAGTGAAAACAATGAAGAAATAGTGCATCAATAAATACATGAGCCGCGTTCAGGTAATACGGGACTTAATGAATTATGTGTTAGTTGTCGTCCCATATTAAGCTCTGCAGTCCGCACACGCTAGTTAAGCACGATTCTTTCATCAATCAGCGGATTTTCCATTACAAGAAAGTTCCTTAAAACCTTTTTCGCAGAACGCGACATATATAAAATGGGGTTTACTGCATGTGCGTCGAGTGTCGTCCCAGATTAGCATGAGCAGTCCGCTAATCAGGGACGACATTTTCCGCATAAACTGGATTTTTCCTAAAATGAGATTTTCTTGAAACGTAAAATATCATACGTAAGCGGTAAGTGTCGTCCCTGATCAGCCCATGCTGACGGCACAGGATCATCTGGAACGACTCTTTACCTATATATATGCATTAAACTCCATTAATGTAGGCCTGCGCTGTTTGCATTCGTCTAAGTGAATGACGCATTTAGATTTACACTGAAACTGCAAATTCAAACCGCAAAATAAGTGCGGGAATGTTAAGTACTTGTGAGTATTTAGGGGACATCCATGTTTACTTAAACAGACAAACACACGTGAACAACTACCTAAATACTAGTTTAAACATCATCATCTCAGAATCTTATCAGACTAAACAGTAAGATTTACTCTATATTTTACTGCGTCTTCCATTCAGCTTAAGAAGGCAAATCATTTCCAGCTATTATATGCTTAGTACTTACCCACCCAGTATCTCTATACTCCGCTCTGTCCAATCCAATACTATAGAGGACGATTATTTACAGCTATTCGATGGACAATACCTTACTGTACATTGGGCTTGCTGTGTACCCGTCTTATTTCAAGAGGACAGCTATTTACGCTCGATTGGTCGTTGTCGGCTCGGGCACTACTTAAACGTACCCTAGGTACTCTTAAGTATACTCAAATGTACCACGGGAACGGAAAATATACTAACACGTACACGGTAATTTATACTGTACCCGATTTTTATTCCCGCAAAAAAAAATCCGATGTCGTCAAAAGCAGCACGAAATACGAAACACAATTCTCTTTGAAAACAAGAATATCAGTGAAACTGATGGATGCTCCCCGATGATGCGCTTTGTCAATCTATGTGTTAATAACCAACTTAATAAATCTTTTATTAGCCGCGGTGACCTTGACCTTGACCCCAGTGACCTCAGACCTCATCAAAAGGTAGAGGCCCATGCAAGGTACCTACATGCCAAATATGAAAGAGAACGGTAAAGTATTGAAGGCCCTATGAGAAACTGTAGGAAAAGCGTGACGGAAAATCTATTATAAGCCTTCGTGACCTTGAGCCCAGTGACCTCATACCCCATCAAAAAGTAGAGGTTCATGCAAGTTTTCTAGATGCCAAATATGAAAGAGATCGGTAAAGTAACAAAAGCATGAAGGAAAATCTATTATTAGCCTCGGTGACCTTGACCCCAGTGACCTCAAACCTCATCAAAAGGTAGAGGTCCATGCAAGGTACCTACATGCCAAATGTGAAAGAGATCGGTAAGGTATTGAAGATGCTATGAGAAACTGTAACAAAAGCATGACGGAAAAATCTATTATTAGCCTCGGTGACCTTGACCCCAGTGACCTCAAACCTCATCAAACGGTAGAGGTCCATGCAAGGTACCTACATGCCAAATATGAAAGAGATCGGTAAAGTATTGAAGGTGCTATGAGAAACTGTAACAAAAGTGTGACGGAAAAATCTATTATTAGCCTCGGTGACCTTGACCCCAGTGACTTCAAACCTCATCAAAAGGTAGAGATCCATGCAAGGTACCTATATGCCAAATATGAAAGAGATAGGTAAAGTATTGAATGTGGTATGAGAAACTGTTAAAAAAAAGTGACGGAAAAAATCTATTATTAGCCTCGGTGAACTTTACCTTGACCCCAGTGACCTCAAACCTCATCAAAAGGTAGAAGTCCATGCAAGGTACCTACATGCCAAATATGAAAGAGATCGGTAAAGTATTGCAGGTGGTATGGGAAACTGTAACAAAAGTGTGACGGAAAAATCTATTATTAGCTTCGGTGACCTTGACCCCAGTAACCTCAAACCTCATCAAAAGGTAGAGGTCCATGCAAGGTACCTACATGCCAAATATGAAAGAGATCGGTAAAGTATTAAAGGTGCTATGAGAAACTGTAACAAAAGTGTGACGGAAAAATCTATTATTAGCCTCGGTGACCTTGATCTTGACCCCAGTGACCTCAAACCTCATCAAAAGGTAGAGGTCCATGCAAGGTACCTACATGCCAAATTTGAAAGAGATCAGTAAAGTACTGAAGGTGCTATGAGAAACTGTAACAAAAGTGTGACGGACAAATCTATTATTAGCATCGGTGACCTTGACCTTGACCCCAGTGACCTCAAACCTTATCAAAAGGTAGAGGTCCATGCAATGTACAACCATGCCAAATATGAAAGAGATCGGTAAAGTATTGAAGGTGCTATGAGAAACTGTAACAAAAGTGTGACGGAAAAATCTATTATTAGCCTCGGTGACCTTGACCTTGACCCCAGTGACCTTAAACCTCGTCAAAAGGTAGAGACCCATGCACGGTACCTACATGCCAAATATGAAAGAGATCGGTAAGGTATTGGAGGTGCTATGAGAAACTGTAACAAAAGTGTGACGGAAAAATCTATTAGTAGCCTCGGTGACCTTGACCCCAGTGACCTCAAACCTCATCAAAAGGTAGAGGTTCATGCAAGGAACCTACATGCCAAATATGAAAGAGATCGGTAAAGTATTGAAGGTGCTATGATAAACTGTAACAAAAGTGTGACGGAAGGAAGTAAGGAAGTAAGGAAGGACATACTGGCAACTATATGCTCCCCGAAAATTTTCGGGGATCATAAAAATGTCCTCAGCATGTTTTTTTAAGTAGGAGTTTCGATGATATAGAGGCCATATTACAGAATATTGACATACATATGAACATAATAAATTTTAAAAAAAAACGACATCGAGAAGTTTTGCGTAATAATTCCCGGGTGCATTTCAGTATATTTTCCGTACCACTTAAAAATACTTAGGAGTACCCGTGGTACATTTAAGTAGTACCCGAGCCGACAATGACCAATCGAGCGCTATGTACAGCTACGAGTGATACTAACCTCTATATTTGGTTGTGTTCCGGCCTAGGCAGACGAGGATGAGGAACAGGACGACGGCGCCGAGGATGATACAGAAACAGAATGCCAGGAAGCTTACCGGACCCGCCGTCACGAATAGCTGAAAACAATGCGATAGATTCATTTAGACTGGTTAAAAGGCTCGATACTTCGAAGGCTTAAATCACGAAGGACCGATATTATGAAAGCTTGAAATTCCGAAAACCATTCACTGCCAGGTTGTCGGGATATCTGCCTTCGGAGAATGATGAATAGCAGGTGGACACATGGATGACAGTTTAGTGATATAGAGGATATTTGTTCATGTCAGTGTAAGATCGTTTGTTATTTCACGAGTGTGCAGCCACGAGTGAAAATATTATTTTTCTATAATCACGAGTAAAATAACAAATGATCTTACACTGACATGAACAAATTTTCTGTTTATTTAAAGCCCATTTTTCAAGAAAATAATTAACAGCTGTTTCCCTTTCGCTGAAAAGTTACCCTTTCTCAGAGTTTCTCCCGTGGCGTGCCACAAAACATTTCAAACACAAAATGACGTCATTAGAGTGACGAAATGACGTCATTATATCCGCGAAATTCTCCAGTTAAACTCTTTTATAAGTAAATAAACGGCGAAAAAGCATAAAATAAAAGGGAATTTATTGGATTCGGTGTAATGTCGATTTAATTCACTCGTGATCATAGAAGAAATATATATAATTATTTATAATAATCTAAAAATAGAAGGAGTTCCGAAAATGTGTTCTTTTCACCGGTGAAAATAACAATTTGTTCTTTTCATTGCTGTTATTTCACTGTAGAAATGTCATGTTCTATCATTAGTTATAAAAGAAATACTTATCTTACTGAACGTGTTTTCAAAAATAAATACGGTTTTAAATGTCACGGCTGTACAGCGATGTGTTCGGAAATGGACATGGAAAAGTATACCATAGATGAACCTTGATTATGACCAATTTAGCATATACACATGCATTTATCATACTATATAAAGAATAATAGGTTGGTGACGTAGATGGAGAATGGTTATCTGGCAAGTCGGAGGAATTTATTTTCGGCTCACCCGATAAGATCCTCCGACGAGCCAGACAACCATTCTCCAACCACGTCACCAACCTATTAATCTATATATCCTGTCACATTTACAACATTTGTTGAAATGTTTCTAAAATATCTTGTTTTCGAGTATTTTGTGCTTACATTTTTAATATGGGAAAATCCACGCGCGAACAAAAACATTGTCACGTCACGTCATGCAAAGCGCTTAGGCTAGCTTCCATCTTGTTTAACAACAAAGAAATCGAGTAAATCGTTATTAATTCAATACACAAAGACGAAATTATACTGTTAAAATAATAATGTTTAAACGCAGTACTTAACATGTATTTGTTTTGGTTTTTTTTTAAAAAAAAACGTTTTTTTTATACCTAATGATAAAATATGACATATCTGCAGTGAAATAACAGCAGTGAAAAGATCAAATTGTTATTTTGTCACCGATGAAAAACACAAATTTTCGGAACTCTTTTTTCTAGTTTTAGATTATCATAAATAATTTTACATATATTTTTTATGATCACGAGTGAATTAAAATCGACATTCCACCGAATCCAACACATTTTCTATTTATTTTATGCTTTTCACTGTTAATTTACATTATAAGTGTTTAACTAGAGAATTTCGCTGGTATAATGACGTCATTTCGCCACACTAATGACGTCATTTTGTGTTTTGAAATGTTTTGAGGCACGCCACGGGAGAAACTCCGAGAAAGCGTAACTTTTCAGCAAACGGGAAACAGCTGTTAATTATTTTCTTGAAAAAGTGGCATAAAAGAAACAGAAACTTTGTTTATGTCAGTGTAAGATTTTTGTTATTTCACTCGTGATCATAGAAAAATAATATTTTCACTCGTGGCTGCGCCACTTGTGAAAATATATTTTCTACGATCACTCGTAAAATAACAAACGATCTTACACTGACATGAACAAATATCCTTTGTATGTTTTATTTAAGAAATAATATTTTTCTATGATGGTTTGTTGTCAAATAACCCACAGTAAGGAGTATAGATTCGTAAGAATTAAATCACGATTGCGAAGCACGAGTGATTTGATAACACGCATCTATACAACTTACTGTGGGTTATTCGACAACAAACCATCATAGAAAAATATTATTTCGATTCTGATTGATTCGGTTCAAGCTTTAGGACGTTAACTATATTTTTCAATACTTCTTAGTACAAAGTTCACTATTTAGTGACGTCAATGAATTGTACAAACATATGACGTCGTTTTCATTCATAAATATTTTGCAAATGACGTCACTTTTAACAATCGTAGAAACTTAATGACGTCACGTTTATTAATGCAACTGAAAAGCTGACAAGCTATAAATGTTTTCTGAATTACGTTTCCTAACAAATAACATTCTTTGTAGGCGTGGTTATGCCACTTATCACCAAATATACAATTTGTTGTTTCATTACATTTATATACATGCTACATTTATTACATTTCTTTTAGAGCGGGTTTTAGCACGTGCATTTTACTGCAATATTTTCTTTATTTATTCGGAACTATTTTCGAAACATTAAGCTCCGCCCATAAGTTACTAAAGAAATAATCGACGGGTAACCGTTGGTTATTGCGGTAATAACCAACGGTATGGAGTTCCGATGCGTAGGAATTATCAAATTCTAGTATTTAAGTGGGTCCAGTTTAGCAAACTTCTTGTATTGAAATGGGTCCACTTTCTCAATGGTATCGTATACAAAAGGGTATGCTGGGTATTTTTATCAAAAATCTTGTATCAAAATGGGTCTACTTTATCAGAGTTCCGGTATAAAAATGGGTCACATTTCGAAAGTCTCAGCGGGACACCCCTACCCTAAAATTTGGGAAGTTATCCCCCCCCCCCCCCCCGGGGATAAACTAGAATATGCGTCCAGCGTAGCTCCAACCAAGCCTGTGTATCCGCGCTGACTGTTCAGTGGCTACCTTATACGCTATATGTTTCGCAAGGTTTCGCGGTTTCAATAGCGGACAATGAATCTACTGACAAATCTGCTCGAATGCTGGGCAGGTCTGGTGCTACACTTGCCAAGTATTGTCTAAGGCCCATTTGCTCATGACGCGACTCATGTAATGGTGGTTTGTGTGGAGTGTAATTTGCATAATCAGTGTGTTAGATGCATAATTGTACCGTTTTAAATTATCCAAGTTGTCAAAATTTCGATAACGCCTTGATTACGAACGCTTAAATTAACTGAAATCTTGAACAGACGTTTAATATACCATATACCGTTGCGAATGTGTTGTGAGTTAACGTCTCATAAACATGTATAAGAATTTGCAAGACATAAATGTTTCTCAATATATGTTATTCAGTAAAGTATTGACTACTTACATTTCCAACTATCACTGGACAAATTGTCTCTCCCAGAGCCGCAAACACCACAAGACAGGACGTTATAGCAGCTGTAAATGTAATAAACTTCGCTTTCAATATCGCAGTGACAAACACATGGACTTGACGACGAATGGGAGATGCCTAAAACAATTCGATAATATGGCGTCTTGTCGCTTAATGAAAGGCCTTTAAAGTGCAGAAACGACATTAGACATTACATTACGAGTCATCTTCTTCATCATGTTTTCAAATTAACGAAACCCACCAAAATGAAAGGAAGAATATTATTGAAACGTTAAGTAGAACGCATAAACATTGAAGTTGGTATAAAAGGAACATTAGTATGACAACTAAACTCATTAAATGGAGTACACAGTTTTATTAAAAGAATTCTTCATATATGGGTATCTAATAACCATTGTTAGAAATGTAAAACACGATTTTAAGACTCACCATTGACATTTACAAATTGTTCTGTAAGCGCCATAGCGGTCGGAGACATGCTTGACATAAAGAGTCCCAGCGCGCATGTGCCAATGTAGACTGCCGCTCTACTCGTTCTCCAAATGAGCGTAATGAGCAGTGCAACCGCACAACCAGTCTGAAAGATTTAAAGCAGAGGAAGTGCAAGTGATGTAAAATGAAAATCAAAGAAATCCAACACAGATATTTAGGGAGGAAGTTTAGACGTAACGTAAGTATTCTTTCTATTCATCCTTATGTAAACGAACGTTTTACAGCATACATATTGCGTGATACAGACTACGCTTTTGAAAAATATTGAAAGACTTTTGTTCACAGACTGGAATCCCAAGTTAGCGTATGCAGTCAGCACAGGCTAATGAGGGACAACACTTTCCGCCTGGATTTTTGTTCAGAAGAGACTTTCTTTAAAGAGATCTTTTCACGTTTTGGTAAATTGACAAAATTGAAAAAAGTTGTTTTAGCTTCGCAAATTTTCGTTTTAGTTATGATATTTGTGAGGAAACAGTAATACTGAACATTTACCATGGTCTTATATAACCATTATATGCATCTTTTGACGATTTAAAAACCTGAAAATTATAAAGCGTTGCAACGCGAAACGATTGAATAATTTGGAGAGTTCTGTTGTTGTCGTTTAATTTTGTGAAACTACAAAGATTGATTATATAAACTATAAAATACGTCGTTCATACATATTTGGCAGGATGGCCGAGCGGTCTTATTGGTTTTTACTTCAGGACTCCGGGGGTCACTGGTTCGAGCCCTGTTGGGGGCTACTTTTTTCCTTTTTTTCAATTTTATTCTTGATGTTTTACTGGAGCTTTTTAGATCCAATGTTTACATTTATGAATATAAAGCATTTAATGACAAACTTCAAAACATGCCAAAATCTGTGAAAAGGCCCCTTTAAACGAATTTTATAAAAGCAAAATGTGTCGTCCGTGATTAGCCTTTGCGGACTGCATTTGTACGACAAATCTATAACACAACATCTGAACTAGAGGCGCAATCACAATTTTAACATCGAACTAGTACGCGTGTAGTCTTACAGCCTGGTTTAAATATATGTATGTTGCTTTGAGTATGCACTTACCAGATTACAGGACAACATAAACGCCGCACAGAACCGTGTCGACGCAGCAACGGCTAATAGTCTTCCAAGAGCAAATGGACCCTGACAAAGGACACGAGACTCATTTTTGTCGATGACGAAATAAAAGTAAAGCTTCGAGGCTACATCAATACTACACATAATCATACTATAATGTTCTATGTAACGACAACGAAGCTGTATAATGTGATAATGTTCAGCATCACCATGAATTTACCCTAACTACCAACCAGAATGTAACTGTTAAGTAACGAAAGTAACGGAAGACAAGACATTAAATTTAGCCTCGCTCTGGAAAACGGGGCTTACTGAATATGCGTTACACACTGCTTGGTTTTATTGATTTCTCAAACATGTATAAAACATACTAGATATTAAAAAAAATCTCTGTTTGCATTTCATACATTTTGTATATGTCATCTTATTCTCTTTTATTGACTGCAAGACCAATTCCCAATCAAAAATAGTTTCCGAGTAATAAAGCTGTATTGAGAGCACCAAATGACTTGTGGATGTAATTACAAGTTTCCGTGCACACTTAATGATCGACAAAGCTGGCTAACATTACAAAGAGCGCTAGCTATAGACTGCGACCGATTAGAATTGAAGTAATAGCACAAGGCAACAAGTCATCAATATAGTCAGTAGCTATATATGTGTTCCAATCTGCAGAGTAATTAAACTATTGACAACAAGGAAGGTGTGAAAGTACCTAAGATTACAGTTAAAGGTCATAATTTGTTGAAAGGTCTAATACATGTAAAAGTATCTGCATAATGAGATAAATATTCTTAGGGAAGCAATCAGATGTGGCTTTACGAAATTAAACAGTTGAAAATCCATATTTAGTTTAGCGCACATTCTGGTATCAAGGTGGACGCTCTGTTACAGTTATGCATAAGTTATTGATACATGTACCTGCATATATACGTCTTTAAAATAGTTGTGTCTATGAAAGTACCCCGATTAGTCTTAAGTACGGACCATATACTAAAAAGTACCCCGGTGTATGTTCGAGTGCTTTGAGTGTATTGTCCATACCCGGGGTCCATTGCATAATACTTAAGAGTACCCGGGGTAGTTTTAAGAAGTGCCTGATTTGACAATGACACTTACCCAGAAGACGGAATTTAAGACGGCGCCTTCGCTTCGCTGTAAACCGTTGACATTCTTCTCAGCGTAGGAATAAATATAGTCAGCATAGGAGGACTGGAATGCAAGTGCGTACACATATATGATCTGGTTGACTATAAATCCCTGGATCGGAGAAAACGGAGCTAAATGAATTTGAGTAAAGTAACGTTCCAGATTAGCCCGTGTTGTCCACACAGGCTAATCAGTGACGACACTTTCCGCTTTTATGCAATTTTTCGTTTAAATGAAGTCTCTGCGCAAAAATCAAATTAAGGCGGAAATTGTCGCCCCTGATTAGCCTTAGCGGACTGCACAGTCTCATCCGGGACGACACTTTACACACATGCATTATGCCCAGTTTTCACAGAGCGCGGCTCATTTTTAAACGTACATGCATATTTAACAAGCCAATGATATCCCCGCCTAATGAAGTATGTTTATGTATGGGCGCAAATTTATTGATATACGCTTTAATCCTTAACAATGAGTGTAGGGTACCGCTAATTGTTTTAATTCATTGCAATTGTTATCATTGATATCATACACCCAGGAAGTTCCAATGTTCCGATGTTGAAATCTCGTAGCGTATCTGGAATATGTGCAGCATCGAGAGTTATACGAACAAATAAATCCTGCAAACATTGTGGCTATGAAAATAGCATTTCATGCTAAAGATAATAATTACGGATGCCATCTTTTTTCTAAAAAAATCTATTTTAAAAAGCACTGATGGAAACAACAAGAGATGTGTTCGTCAGAAACACAATGCCCCCTATTGCGCCGCTTTGAAATATTTATTTTTTTACCTTTGACATTGAAGGATGACCTTGACCTTGAACTCCACCACTCAAAATGTGCAGCTTAATGAGAACGCCGCTTTGAAATATTATTTTTTTACCTTTGACATTGAAGGATGACCTTGACCTTGAACTTCCATCACTCAGCTTCATGAGATACACATGCATGCCAAATATCAAAGTTGCTATCTTCAATATTGAAAAAGTTATGGCCAATGTTAAAGTTTTCGGACGGACAGAAGCCATATATTTGACATTTGACCTTTAAGGATGACCTTCACCTTCACCTTTTCCCACTCAAAATCTTCAGCTTCATGAGATACACATGCATGCCAAATATCAAGTTGCTATCTTCAATAGTGAAAAAGTTATGGCCAATATTAAAGTTTTTGGACGGATGGACAGACGCTATATATTATACATTTGACCTTGAAGGATGACCTTGACCTTGAACTTCCACCACTCAAAATGTGCAGCTTCATGAGATACACATGTATGCCAAATATCAAGTTTCTATCTTCAATAATGCAAAAGTTATGGCCAACGTTAAACAATTTTTTTCGGACGGACGGACGGACTGATATACACACATACACACATACTGACATACTGACTGACGGACAGTTCAACTACTATATGCAACCCTACCGGGGGCATAAAAACAAAATACTGCTGTACATATAACTATTAGCTTGGCAGTATCCAGGTCAATGACCATGCATCTTTTTCCTTGTGCAAATGTTAATATACAAATTAAATATAGATCTATTCAACTAGAACAAATCAAGGCATCTTGACACGAATCTAAAATACGCATGACAAGCATGCTGTATTGACGATTTGTGTGCGTGTATCCGAACATATTTCACATCGCTAATTATTGTGCATGAAGTAATGAATAATATGAGCCTTGTTTTGTTAAGACGGGGCTTAATGCATATTTGTAAAGTGTCGTCCCAGATAAGCCTTTCCAGTCAGATCATGCTATTAACGGACGACATTTTCCGCTATTATGGAATGTTTCGTTTAAAGGAGGTCTCTTCTTAACGAAAATCCAGTTTAAGCGGAAGTGTCGTCCCAGATTAGTCTTTGTGGTTAATCTTATCTGGAACGACACTTTACGCACATGCATTATGCCCCGTTTTCACAGAGTGAGGATCATGCCATTGATGTGGTGTAGTACCTGGACACCGTCGTAAATGAAGAGAGAAGCGGACGCGAGGGCGGTGAACAACATGACGTCCTTGGTGCCACACCTGAGAAACCGCGTGAAAGACCGAGAGCCAGAATACTCAGAGAAGCCTTCTGAAAAATGAAATAAGATTTATTAAATAAGATTGGAGATTGGAGATTTAGTTTTCCATGTGAATTCTGCCATAGCTTAAAACATCATACTCAAACTGAAATAGGTGGGTCAAAATGTATCCTTATTAGCTGGTTATAGACTTGCTTTGCGAAAAAAAGGCTTAATTTATATACGTAAAAACTCGTCCCAGATCAGCCTGTGCAGTCCATCCAGGCTCATCAGGGAAAAAGTGTCCGTCTAGGCTGGATTTCGTTAAAAATCGACTTCTTTTAAACGCAAAATTAGGTAATATCGTGGAACGATTTATAATTTAAACATTTGTACTAAGATATTTATTATAAGAGACGTTATCAATAAGACTCCCATGTTTATTTTAGCGAGTTTTAATGTAATAAAACATAAGACATGCTGTTGGAACGAATACATTTGTAATGCAAACGATACTAGCAAACTTGTATAATTGAGGTCTATGTATTATAAAAGAGATTGAGAGTTTAACTCCTAAAAGCACCTGCAGAAGTGGTTTGAATACGAGAGATGGGAGGAGTAGACGCGGGACTGTACATGACTCCCCATTTCTTTTCCAGCCACACCACCAAGTAGACGGTTACCGTTATCACCAGCTGCAAACATATGGAGACTAACACAGTTAATATCGTTAACGATATAAAAACGTGTGCACAAATTGTAAAAAAATATGAAAACGTTGCGCTTTCAGTCTAGACACAATAGTATCATAAACAGACACAACACAACTCGTATTACTATTTTTCTCAGAATTTGTTGTAATATCTCATTATTTTTATTAGAAACTGTCATTATCGAGTTTAAAGGAACATGTCATAAGTTATTAATCTGTTAAATCTTTGTTGCCTTCAAACATTACTTAATTTTCATAATGATTATCATACATGTCATCACACTTATGTAATTTGCATTTGGTTAATAAGCAATTGTAATGCTTAAAAGCTAATAAACGTTGTTGTTGTTGTTGTATTGAAATTATCTGAGTACTCTTAGTATTCATGTCTGCAGTTAATTCTGCCTCGATCTGGGAAAACTGGGCGTATTGCATGTCTGTAAAGTCCCGAGCCACATTAGACTGTGCAATCATGACAGGCTATAATTGGACGACACTTTTCGCTTAAACTGGCATTTTGTGTAGAAGAGACGTCTTGTAAACAAATAATTCCATTAAAAAGAAAGTGGTGTACCTGATTAGCCTGTTCGGATTACACAGGCTAATCTGTGACGACAGTTTACGCATATGCATATAGTCCAGTTTTCCCAGAACATGAAATGATGAATAAAATCCAGTATCAGAACCACAGGAATACACTCGGTATAAACAAATACATTATACAACAATTGCATACATGTATGCGTATCATTAAGCAATACATTATTATATTCGATAAGTTAAATCACTACAAAAGAAAATAAGTTTAATATATACAATGACGTACTTTAAACATAAGGTTCATACCTGTATACTTCCGAGAATAAAGAACGCCTCTTTCGAATGCGACAAGCGCATGGCCCTGTCCACTATCTTGGGTTGTGGTGCTATGGTTACCGTCTGGTTCTTCTGCACCTGCTCAGCCGGGGTGAGCACGTAGCCGTCAATAAAGGGGCTGCAGTCGATGTTCAGCAGGAAGGGGGAGGCAATCATGGGACTCACGAATGCGCCGAGGCCGTAGAAAAAGTGCATCGCCTGAAAACATTGACAATTTAAAAAGAGCCTTTCTTTGAGACAACCGCGCTTAAAACATGTGTGCAAAGTGTTAAGTGTTGTCCCATATTAGCCTTAGGTTTACGATTTGTTCGTAAAGTGTCGTAGTCCGCACAGGCTTATCAGGGACGGCCCTATCCGCCTTATCTGGAATTGATCTAACAAAAGACTACTTGTAAACGAAAAATACCATATAAGCGGAAAGTGTCGCCCTAGATTAATTAGCCTGTGCGGACTGCGACACTTCACGCACATGTATAAAAACCATTTCTTCTCAGAGCGAGCCTCACTTATAAACTTATTTGACAGCAAACTGATCAGTGTCCGTGCATATTGATAAAACATTCACCATACTGCAATTGAGGACATAAGAAACGGTTTTATATATCCTGTTGTCTGAACTTTGCGACGGATTATTACAGCTGCGTAGTCTAACACAAGCAAGATATCACATTTATTACATTTAACTACGTCCTTTTGCAGTATAATAGCAAACGAATGTAATTAAATAACAAATGTGCAATAAAAATGCCGCACTCAATATAAAATATTTGGCGAACCTGTAAACATACGTCTTTTTGCAGTTTAGTATCAAACGAATGTAATTTAATAACAAAGTGCAAGAGAAATGTCGCACTCAATATAAAATATTGGCGAACCTGTAAAAATGGCGTCACATTAGTTCCGAATCTGAGTATCATGCGCAGGTTGGCGACGCAGTCCACGCAGCCCATGAACCAGCCCATGACCATTAGGTTGACGAGCAGCTCGGCGAGCACGTGGCAGGCGGGGATCAGGAACATAGTGATAGGCAGGCCTGTCATGCCTATACACAACATGATGTGCGCCGGGACGAACCTGCAATCGTAACTATTATATGAGCCTGGTTCTGGTACAAATAGGCTTAATGAATCTGCAGTCCGCACAGGCCAATCAGGGACAACACTTTCCGCTTGTACTGGAGTTTCGTTTAGAATAGGCTTCCTTTAAACGAAAAATACCATATGAGCGGAAAGTGTCTTCCCTAATTAGCCTGTGCCTACTGCATAAGCTAATCTGGGACGACATTTTACGAACATTTATTAAGTCTCATTTCGGCCGGCAAAGCGAGACACGTATACATTTATATAATATATAAATGACGTATCCTCTGCTAGCAGCATCAATAATCATACCATTTCCATGTAAAATAAATAATCGGGTATAATGTCCATTAGAGCATTATTATTAATCGGCCTTTCTCGTGTTGATTAGACCTTATTTCAACAATCCTTCTCTCAATTACTGAACCAATACCATCGCTGATTTAACGTGAACCTAAAATTTCCTCATGTTTCCGGAAATAGGTTCCACTTTCAAAACATTCTGCGTAACGTTGGCTTGATTCTTACTTTGTTATTAGGTGTGTTGTCATGCAATGAGTTAATCTTTCCGTACTTGCCTTCAATAGATTCATCACTATTTAACAAACGCCGTCATTTATCATGTGACATAGACGCCAGACAATTCTAGAGCTCAAACAAGGTACATGCGGTTCAAAACTGACAATGATTTTTTCGTTTTATTCAAGTTTTTTCATCAATTAAATTAAATGTTTAAGTATTCGGCGTTTCATAACAGCAAACGAACTAAAATTGAATCGAATCATGTCCTCTGCCGAATAATGTTGAATAACTGGAATGTCCCACCGATCCATGTTCATTTACTGGTTACATACCTAAGTTTGTGACAATTTTGGTATTTGTTTACCCAAGGAAGTACTTTGTTTGTAAGTGTTATCAACTTATATTTGCAGTTGGTTTATGAAACAGATTTTCATTTATTAAACCAGTAATAATCATTTGACTTTACTGTTTTTAATCGGCACATACCAGTTTATAGTCAGTTTGATAGAAAAACGGAAATGTAACTTCATTACTTTTATATAAGAAGCAACCACTACCCTCATATTACATTGTGCATCTAAAAGTTATATCTTCGATAAACATATAAAGTGTTAATTAAGAAGTCAAAGCACAAAGATTTACAACGAATATTGAAACAGCTCGTGTGTCTAACAATACTAGCCCTCGGCACGGATATATCTACAGTCTGAACGGAAATTAACAAAGCTGGCAATGAATAAATAGGTTTGTCTGCGAAATTGATCTTAAGGCAAGCAGTGTCGTGGTATGCAAGCCGTTATGAATTGTTATTGCTTTTCTCAAGTTTAATCCGCTGATGAACTGCATATACCTATTGAATGCATTCGCCCTTATTTTGAACTTTAATTAAGTCCCTGCTGTATGAAATACTTGTATAATATAAGCCGCTTAAATGAGCGGCGGCCTGACAATACTGAGATTAATGAATGTGCAGTCCGCACAGGCTAATCTGGGACGAAACTCACCACCTAAACTGGAATTTCGGTTTGATTAGTCTGTGCGGACTGCATATGCTTATTTGGAATAAGACTCGTGTCAATAATAGGGCTGTTTAGTGTCGTGCTATATGTACGGTCTTGTATTAAAAAGGCGACTTAAATTAAAGACAGACGTGTGGTAGCAAGATTTTTTCTCTTCTTAAGATTCGGTAATATTTGGAATGTTTACCGATTTATAATTGGAAAGCACAGTGTAAATACACATCAACCGCAAAGCATTGAAATTCGATTAAAACAGCAAATAGGAGAATATGGAATCAATTCAATTTCAATTTTGATACGAAATGATTTAATAATCCCCGAGAAACTTCATTGAACATTTCTGAGAATAGGGATCTTGAGTCTTGGCATTAGTTTACAAACACGCTAAACAACCATTTACATGTACAATACTTACACATCATATAATAACTTTATCTTATAGTATTTTATATATAATTTTATTTTTGGAGCGATACATATGTGTCATTTTTGTGGGTACTGCACGTTTCTTTCAAAAGTAGGTCACACAGCCTATAAAATGTCACTGTTAATGAAATCTGACAGGCGTCCTTATTTGACAGATGATGACAAATGGAGACAAACGAGCCATGGCTTCCCGATTGTCCACGTTCCTGATGCTTGATGGAATGCTAGCCTTCCATGTCGTATAGCATTAGTTTGGGACTTAAAAAACAAGAGCTGCGTTTGTAAAACACAATGCCCCTACTGCGCTTTGAAGCCGCATAGCAGCCTTTTTAGAGCAATGTCTTAGTCCAAGGCCCATAACTTCGCCGAAAATCAATGGACCGGAACGAAACTCACACTCCATATGTTAGTCTTGTAAGCACACACGTACCAAAAATCAGCTCAATATCTGAAATCACTAGTGTGATTCGTTTCCATGCAGATAAGTAGTGTTTCATGTGATGTCATTCGTTGTCTAATAGTTATACGGACCCCATGAGGGAACGGAGGTGTTGTGAACAATCGTACGGTAAATAAATAGCCTAGAATTGCAATGTTATATTATACGCAATATATATTTAAATATCAAGAACATGTTTATCTTTGTTTAAATATCTAATACTATAAACACTATCACTATAAAGGAACAGGAAAGTCAACTTCATCATGCTTGGTCACTATTTGTGTTGTCTTAAAATGATGACTTCCGAATTACGGCCCTTTAATCATAAGAAATATGCTAAACTAACGTTGACCGCATATAATCATCATAGTCGATCAATGGCTTTTGATATTGGCCGAGATAATGGGCAAAAAAAATCCCAAAGCTTCATGATGGTCTGATTTAAGCAGTTTAAATACGAGACCCAGGAATTACTCATTTTTTTGTAATTTGAAGGTCATATTTCAACAATGCTTTCAGTGATCTGGCTGGTTAGTAAACGTTGTTGAGAACGATTGCTAACATAAATTATCATCAAGTGGTATGATGACCTATTTTTAGCTCTTTCAGTTAGTGACCATACAAAATTAATTTGGTCATTTTTTAATAACTCAAGGGCAATAATTTCAAAGAGCTTAAATCGATCTGAATGGTTATCGAACTTGGAAGAGATAGTATGCCCACAAACATGATTAACATGATTTATGATGATCCGATTTCAATTGTTTGAGTTATTGAGCAAACATCGTTCTCATGGACGCCGCTGTCCAATACCATTCGCCCGCCACAGGTGTTCTCATAACAAGCAATTTATTTGTGAACTCTCGTTAATATTAAATTCCAGGAGCATTATTATAACGTAATTTGTGATATTAAATTTTACGGAAAATTTGAAATTACATTCACAATACACAAACACACGGTATCAGATACACAATAATGATTAAAGCATTGGAACGGTTCATGTAAAGCACTGGGATTTAAACCGGTTTAAACACTAAACACTTAGTCCTTCAATTATCATTTAAAAGGATTTTTTAAAGCAACTAGAATACACAGCGTGAAACATGAACCAAACAAATTAACCAAAATAATTAATTCTTGGGTAATAGGGTAAATGCAAACATACACTGAGGGTTAAAATCTAGCCTAACATCACACGTAGCCCAGACTTAATATACAAACGTACAATTCTAAACAAAAATAAACATATCACCGATATTCAATGAACAAGAGTGCCACGTTGGGCCAAACGCGCGCATCCGAGTTCAAGGTATATTAATTGTCGCATAATTGAACAAGTGGCCTAGAATTTTACCTTACGTAACCAATATTTGAATTAAAACTAGATTTTAACAAGAGAAACGGTCTCATCAAGTTTCATTTAAGTGATATTATGGGCATTTTTCACTTTTGAATTGAGCTGAAAAGAATTAACAGGTCAAAATAATAAGTTAAAATGTGGTTACTGACCAATTATCTACAACTCATCTTGCTACCAGTTGTTTATAAAAAAATATGTATTATTTTCGATACTTTACATGACTCACCCAGTCCTCTAAACCGAAATGATCCGTAAAACAAAATTGTGTCTTTGTGTCGTATGAAAGAATCTGCATGAAACTACATTTAGACTCATATCATACATCGAATTATTTCTGTAGTCAGTTGCCAAAACGAAAGTACGGTTGATATTCAAATGGATTATTTTCTCTTTCCGGGATATTGTTTTAGTATGTTGATGCTGCATTAACAAATATAAGTGTATATGAAGTGAAAACACCAAAAATAAACAACGGTTGCGATAGAGACATATATACTGTTAGATGCCCATAATATCACTTTGAGGCTGAGATATAAATATGTCTTCCAGAGTGGTTACCATGTTTTTCTAATGTTTATCCTGGTGACCTGGTTTTTTGAAACACGTAACCCAGACTTTAATACATCTTTGATAGTGCAAAGATCATCATTCTGACCAAGTTTTGATATGATTGACTCATACGTGTTAACTCTGGAGTGGTAACAAGGATTTTTATATTTAAACAAGTGACCTTTTTTCAGCGTGTGTGATCAAGACTCTAACTCGACCTAGATATTGACAAGATAAGCCATCTGACCAAATGGTATAAACGTTGACGGGTTAGATTATACTAAACAATGTCGTGTACGCTCTATAATCATAACTGCTTTATATTTTACACCAACTATGAATAAACATACATTAATCGTATGTGCTGATTCACAACGCGCTTAATATATGTGCAACCATGTGGTTTTCAAACAAACCTTTATCTTTGGTATCATGTATAATTATACTCTATGCAATGACCAAATGTATATGGCTTTAAAATATAAGCGATATTGTCTTAGTAATATTGGGTGGAGCTTTTTGTTCTCGTGTAAATTTAACGCGATAAAAGAACAAGTTATTCTATTTAATTACCATTTAATTTCCCAATCATTAAAAAAATCGCAAAATCAGAATTATAACTGTTTGGGACACGATAAAAAGACATAAGTATACATCAAGTAAAAACCTTTTTTTCAAACAAGATTACTGAACCTAGCGTAGTGAAATACACAACCCTACAATGCCAAGCTAAAACGTGTATGTGTATGCTTTCAAAACCAATATTCAGATTTCTTATTCGTGGAAATAATGTTTTCGAGCACTAAAGCATTAAATACAACAGTAAGTCAAATTTCGAAACAGTGTCTAGTGCGAATTATCTAGGTTTAACCGCATAAGAACATGCATCTTGTGCTATTTATTTATCTATTTATTTGGTAGCAGCTGGTTTCACACGCTTTATTAAGTCGTTCATTACATAACGATGGATCCATTCATGGTTGTTTTTCAAAGATAAGTCTGTGAAAAGAAACTTTCCCGATGGTACTAGGGAGCATATCGATCCAGTGTCTCGGAATCGCTGTCACCGATTAACCTTTTTATGATACATAAGAGGAACTGTTGGGGATGATATTGGTGAGTGTATGTACGACTAGATAAAAACATGGCACGGGCTATTAGAAAGATAATAGGTCTTAAAGCAATATGCGGCAAGCGTATCTCTAGAACGGCCAGCGCAGTCTGGCCAGGAGCTAATCTATCCGCTATAAAGACCCGGAAGGTTCCGAGGTCTCAATAGCGGACTGAGAAGACACTGACCATACTGCGAGGATATGCAGGCTGGTATTAAGCTTTGCGGGCCGTATATTTCACAGGGCATAATTTTGAATGACGTGGCATATTTAATGTTTGAACGATTGAAAACGCAACTGACAAGTATGGTGTGATCAGAATGAACAAATAGCTTGAGTGGGTATTTAAATGTATGTACTAACCATGAGATCAAGCCGATAAGAAGCGAGAAGTAACCTTGACAGGCTTCAACATTTGCGTTATTCTTCTCAAATGCTTTAGTATTATTATAAGGATGTTATGAAAACATCATGTTTATCATAAACAATAATACTGTTGAGAATCTTGACCATTCTGTACTGTTTCTTGCAAAACACGATACGTCTCCAAGCAGCGCTGATGTCCCAACATTCCACTTTGTCTAAAAACTCTGCTTTTGTCATGAAAAGCCGTTTGTGGAAAAACTGAACGTTTGAAATCTTAATGTGACGATTGACCCTATAGGAAATAACGCGGGTGATACGCATAATATTATGTCTCGTAGGATAAATGAAAACGTTACAATTCGGACAAGCTGTTTATGGTCAAATTTGACCTCGAACTCTATGAGTGACATTCATATTTGAGGAAGGGAGACATTTGTAACAAGTAACATGTCGTCTAATAATGGATTGCATTTCTGCCAAGTTATTTTAAATCCATCAACGTATGGCAAACGTATGACTGAGACATTGACAATTATGTTATTTCAAAATCAAACTAGAGATGTGTTTGTCAGAAACACAATACCCCCTAATGCGCCGCTTTTAATATTTGTTTGACCTTTGACATTGAAGGATGACTTTTACCTTGACCTTTCACCACTCAAAATGTGCAGCTCCATGAGATACAAATGCATGCCAAATATCAAGTTGCTACGTTCAATATTGCAAAAGTTATGAAGAAGGTTAAAGTGTTGGTTAAAGTTTTGGGACACACACACGGACACATACAATGACAGACAGGCCAAAACAATATACCCCCGATCTTTCGATCCGGGGGCATACATATGACAAAGTCACGACTGGCACAACACACTTCCATAGAATTAAAGACGTTTAGACAGACAATAGGGCAAACGGACACTGCAACTGCTTTATGTCGCCTCCTTCGAAGGGAGCATAAATACATTGGGTATTTGTCTTCTGAGTTTTAAACGCCATCTCTGTTTGTTTGAAAAATGCATAAACAATATATTTTTCTTCATTTTACCTGCTTTAAAGTTGACAATCTAAAAGAGTACAAACGGTTTATTTTAATTGGCTAATACCGGTACGCTCTTATTCGCCTAACGTATCAGACGTTTGATATTGGCTAGTATGGATTGCGGCGTTTGAAAAGGAAGGCTAGAGGAAATCGAAAACATAATAATCAGATTTTCTATTTGATAATGATTATTGAACTTGTATGAAACTTTGATCTCATGAAGCATAAGAAATATTATTAACCCATGTGTATCGTAATATTGAAGACCTAAAGTGTGATGAAGAATTGGCAATATATACGGTATTCAGCGCAAACATAAACTAAAGCTTTGTCACAGACGTGACGAATACCCCCACATGCCGCATTGACACATAATATTTTGCATGTCGTCTTCACAAAAAACAGCGGACGCCATGCTCAATTTTTAAAACGCACTAAGTGACCCCTTGACCTAGTTTTTGACCCAGAAAGGCCCATGTTCTAACTTGGCCTTAAGATCATCTCCATAAAACTTCTGACCAAGTTTGGTGAAGATCGGATGTAAACTACTTGAATTAGAGAGCGGACACCATGCTGAATGTTAAAAAACGCACTAAGTGACCCCGTGACCTAGTTTTAGGCCCGGAATTGCCCATGTTCAAACTTGTCCTAGAGATCATTTAGATAAAACTTTTGACCAAGTTTGGTGAGGATTGGATGAAAACTACTTGAATTAGAGAGCGGACAACATGGTGAGGTTTAAAACACACTAAGTGACCCCGTGACCTAGTTTTTGACCCGGCAAGGCACATGCTCGAACCTGACCTACACATCATCTAGTTACAACTTCTGACCAAGTGTGGTGAAAATCGGATTTAAACTACTTGAAATAGAGAGCGGACACCATGCTCAATGTGTAAAACGTACTAAGTGACCCTGTGACCTAGTTTTTAATCTGGCATGGCCCATGTTCGAACTTGGCCTTCAGCTCATCTAAATATAATCTTCTGACAAAGTTTGGTGAACATCGGATGAAAACTACTTGAATAAGAGAGAGGACACCATGCTGAATGTTAAAAAACGCACTTAGTGACCCCGTGGCCAAGTTTTTGACCCGGAAAGGCCCATGTTCCAACTGGGCCTTAAGGTCATCTAGATACAACTTCTGACCAAGTTTGGTGAAGATCGTATGAAAACTACTTGAATTTGAGCGGACAACATGCTGAATGTTTAAAACACACTAAGTGACCCCGTGACCTAGCTTTTGACCCGGCAAGGCCCATGTTTAAACTTGGCCTAAACATCATGTAGATAAAACTTCTGACCAAGTTTGGTGAAGATCGGATGAAAACTACTTGAATTAGAGAGCGGACATGCTGAATGCTTAAAACGCACTAAGTGACCCCGTGACCTAGTTGTTGACCCGGCAAGGCCCATGTTCGAACTTGGCCTAGACATCATCTAGATACAACTTCTGATTAAGTTTTGTGAAGATCGGATAAAAACTACTTGAATTAGAGAGCGGACGACATGCTGAATGTTTAAAACGCACTAAGTGACCCCGTGACCTAGTTTTTTACCCGGCAAGGCCCATGTTCGAACTTGGCCTAGACATCATGTAGATACAACTTCTGACCAAGTTTGGTGAAGATCGGATGAAAACTACTTGAATTAGAGAGCGGACACTTTATACGGACCGACAGACAGAACGACCGACCGACCGACCGACCGACAAGTTCACTCCTATATAGTACCCCCCCCCTAAACTTCGTTTGTGGGGTTATAATAATCTTATACAAAGCTGAAAACTAAAAAACAGTTATAAGGTAATATATAATACACATTATAAGATGAAAGTTTGTCACTTTTTTAATTAAGTGTTGTTTTATTTAGGATTAAATGTTTCTTTTATCTTGCATGACGGCTAGTAGATTACATTCAGCAATGAATAATGTCATCTCGAATACATTTGTGATATCGATTGTTGTGCGCATTATAAAGTTATTCTCTCAGTTACAAGATTCAACATTTTAAACCATATTCGAAAAATGTTGGCCTTTTTCGATATTCTAAATACGGAGATCATTTTTATGACTAACTAACATCAGTCGTATCGTTTGTTTTATGTTGATACAATCCCAAAAAACAATTCCAATAACCAAAAATAAGCTCTAAAGATGTAAACACTTTATGTTGAAAAAACGAATGTAGTGCCGGAAAAATATCGTATGCATGTTCAGAATTCCAAACCGTTGTTGACAAGCATGTGAACAAAGACAAATAAAAATGATTTCTTTTCATCATCAGAAGAAATCCGGTCAGGAGCAACCCTGTCGGCCATAAAACCACGCACAGTTTGGTGGTCTAATCAGCGGACAGTGTTGCTCTGCGACAGTTTGGTGGTCTAATCAGCGGACAGTGTAGCTCTGCGACAGTTTGGTGGTCTAATCAGCGGACAGTGTAGCTCTGCGACAGTTTGGTGGTCTAATCAGCGGACAGTGTAGCTCTGCGACAGTTTGGTGGTCTAATCAGCGTACAGTGTAGCTCTGCGACAGTTTGGTGGTCTAATCAGCGGACAGTGTAGCTCTGCGACAGTTTGGTGGTCTAATCAGCGGACAGTGTAGCTCTGCGACAGTTTGGTGGTCTAATCAGCGTACAGTGTAGCTCTGCGACAGTTTGGTGGTCTAATCAGCGGACAGTGTAGCTCTGCGACAGTTTGGTGGTCTAATCAGCGGACAGTGTAGCTCTGCGACAGTTTGGTGGTCTAATCAGCGGACAGTGTAGCTCTGCGACAGTTTGGTGGTCTAATCAGCGGACAGTGTAGCTCTGCGACAGTTTGGTGGTCTAATCAGCGGACAGTGTAGCTCTGCGACAGTTTGGTGGTCTAATCAGCGGACAGTGTAGCTCTGCGACAGTTTGGTGGTCTAATCAGCGGACAGTGTAGCTCTGCGACAGTTTGGTGGTCTAATCAGCGTACAGTGTAGCTCTGCGACAGTTTGGTGGTCTAATCAGCGGACAGTGTAGCTCTGCGACAGTTTGGTGGTCTAATCAGCGGACAGTGTAGCTCTGCGACAGTTTGGTGGTCTAATCAGCGTACAGTGTAGCTCTGCGACAGTTTGGTGGTCTAATCAGCGTACAGTGTAGCTCTGCGACAGTTTGGTGGTCTAATCAGCGGACAGTGTAGCTCTGCGCTGGTCTGGAGCTACACTGGCTACATATGACATAAGACCCATTTTCGCACGACGCGACTCTTAGCATCGACATATTGTTAAGGCTATAACCTGTGTGCGTTCCAAAACATTAGATGAAGAACCTTCCAAGGCTGTCTCGCTGCATATGAAGTTTTTTTATAACATTATTTATAATTCTGGGAAACGTTTATACAACGACATTTAAATATGCAATAAGAAGGGACTTTTTTTAAGTTGCACATGGTTGTTACACAGACGGGAAACATTTTCGTTAAAATTAATTAAACATTGACCTAGTGACATTGTTTTATCGTATAACTGTCATCTATAGAACTCAAAAGGGATTTTTACTTTGATATTCTTAAATGTGTTAATTACTATTGTTCCATGTTCCTAAAGCGGATAGAAAACGTATTCTTCATCTTCGTTAATAGGAGCTTAGTTATGGTAAAACTGTTCTTAATGCATTTGCGTAGTGTCGTCTCAGATAAGCCAGTGCTGTAAACAAAACATCAGAAATCAAGAGATGTGCTTGTCAGAACACTATTGCGCCGCTTTAAAGCCATATGTTTGACATTTGACCTTGAAGGACGTCCTTGACTTTTCACCAATCCAAATGCAGCTCCCTGTGATACACATGCATGCCAAATATCAAGTTTCTATCTTAAATATTGCAAAAGTTATGGGCAATGTTACAGATTTCGGACGGACGGTTCAACTGCTATATGGCCACCCTACCGGGGGCATAAACATTCGTAAAAGCTGCGAATCTCTGAATTGCTTGTGTGGATTTAAGCGCATGCACTAAGCCCACTTTTTGCATAATCCGGATACTATCCTTCCAAACACATGCCTCTCTCAATGTGCTGAGCATTCAACGAGGTTGCATGTGTGTTATTCTGTCTGGGAGACAGAGTCTAGATCACAGCTTAGAAGATGTCTTTTTTTGTAATTAGTACACGCATCAGCAAAATGATGTGCTAACATATATATGTCATATTAGACTATTGAATGTTTTAAAATACAAAGCTGATCATAAGTTCGTAAATATTTAAAGATGGACAGTTAATTATCGTTATTATTGGACATGTACGTTTACACAATGTCAAACGTCTGTTTTATAATCAATAAATACGTTTCGGCCCTATCATATGTGCTTAAAATTATATTTAAAAAAATACGTCACGGGAACATGAAAACACGAAAGAACATTAATTTCATTTCGACATATTAAAGTAAACATCTACGTATGCTTGCTACAGACGTAGCAATCACACACCTTATATATTTGCCTCGATAAGATGGCTCAAAGTGTGATCTTAGCAGCTTAAGTACACTTTATTCCAAGTATGGCAAATTTTTGTTGTATAAACATTTTAACACCAATATCATAACAAAGCACATCCATAACTTTTTATAATATCAAAAATAACATAAATTGAAAACAATCATAATATGTGGAAAATTCTTACGTAATCTAATCCCGCACATTTGCGCTTAAAATGCATTCTGCATGATTAAATTTTAGGATTAAAGCACTGTTTGTAAAGATTTAAAATGAGTGCCAATATAATTGAGCCGAGTTCGGGGAGATCTGGGTTTAAGGTATCTTGATCCAAGACTCGCTTTTGCCATCTGTCAAGGCTAATCAAAGGCGACACTTTCCGCTTTTATTTACTTGTTCGTTTCAATAAGATCTTTTCTAAATGAAATACCATAGTAAGCATAAATCGTCAACCCTGATTAGCTTGAGCTTGAAAACAACCCACATACCTTTCTGTGAGATAGCCTGTTGATATGGAGCCTACCTTTCTGTGAGATATCTTGTTGATATGGAGCCTACCTTTCTGTGAGATATCCTGCTGATATGGAGCCTACCTTTCGGTGAGATATACTGCTGATATGGAACCTACCTTTCTGTGAGATATCCTGTTGATATGGAGCCTACCTTTCTGTGAGATATCCTGCTGATATGGAGCCTAATTTTCTGTGAGATATCCTGCTGATATGGAACCTACCTTTCTGTGGGATATCCTGCTGATATGGAGCCTACCTTTCTGTTAGATATCCTGCTGGTATCGAGCCTACCTTTCTGTTAGATATCCTGCTGATATCGAGCCTACCTTTCTGTGAGATATCCTGCTGATATGGAGCCTATCATCGTCATCAGAAGCTGCACAAAGAACACCCAGTTCATCTGCTTAAGGTCAGAGTTCGTTTGACACCCGAGGTCAAACAAAGTGGGTCCCAGGAAAGCCACGCCCATGCCGAAAATACCAAACACCAAGCAGTCTACCAGAACCGACATTTTATGCTTTTTAAATAATTTCCAAAATGATATCTTCTCCTCCACGGGCAATGGACTGGGATCGGATCCCAGTATGATCCCACTGGGATCATGTGGTGCGTTATCAAACTCCATGTTGGTATGTGATTTATCTCAAGTATCCACACAGAGAATCACTACCCGATCAAAGTTTAATATTTAACTTCTCGACATGATCGCCAATACAGACGACATCATCGATAGTTTTGCGCTGCATATAAATACAATCCGAGATTTGCCTATCGTTCCGAACGGAAACGTTTAAATCAATGTGCATGGCAATAAAACGGAATTAAGCTAGTTGGCTGTCAATATCTCCATCAGGATTTCTGTAATCCCCTCAGCGTGCCAGGGCTGTCTCCGGATCGGATTCTTCATAAGCCTCCCTGTGATGAGAGATACGCTTCGGAGGATTGTTCCGTCTGAAATTAAGGGAAATTGTTTTCTTGTCATGCGTCGCAATAATTGTTTCTTGTGAAAGAACGCAAGAAATGATTACTTAAGACGCAATATAGTTACGTGGTTATCGGGTGAACTAGCTTATGACGGTCAGAAATGCAATGTTTTCCTGCTGCGAATAATGTTAGCTTAAAAGCAGCACCGACAGGTATTAATTGAATACGTCTCTGTTGTAGTTATGTTCAAAATGAACACGATATAAATAAACAAGGGTTGCTCGTTATAATAAAAATAATTCTCATTTTTTCAAACAATAGTTTAAAATAAAGATTATAACGGTGATGTGTCCTTTTTCCTCGAAGGAAATAATAATAAATGTAGCAAATACAAGAAGAAAATGATATGTTAAAATATAATGTAGTTGTTTAAATAAAAACACACCCAACCCTCATCGTGCGAAAATAGGCCTTATGAAATATGCAGAAACCGAAGCTCCAGACCAGCTGGCGCATTCGCACAGTTTGGTAAGAGTTGCGCTGTTCATAATTGAGACCACATAACCTTGCGTAAATTACTGGCGGATATGGTAGCAGCGCCTGGCCAGACTGCGCGACTGTGCAATGGTAGCAGCACCTGAACAGACTGCGCGACTGAGAAATGGTAGCAGCGCCTAACCAGACTGCGGGACTGTGCAATGGTAGCAGCGCCTGACCAGACTGCACGACTGTGCAATGGTAGCAGCGCCTGACCAGTAACGCGACTGTGCAATGGTAGAAGCGGATGACCAGACTGCGCGACTGTGCAATGGTAGCAGCGGCTGACCAGACTGCGCGACTGAGGAATGGTAGCAGTGCCTGACCAGATTGAGCGACTGTGCAATGGTAGCAGCGGCTGCCCAGACTGTGCGACTGATCAATGGTAACAGCGCCTGACCAGACAGCGACTGTGCAATGGTAGCACCGCTTGACCAGACTGCGCGACTGTGCAATGGTAGCAGCGCCTGACCAGACTGAGCGACTGTGCAATGGTAGCAGTGCCTGAACAGACTGCGCGACTGTGCAATGGTAGCAGCGCCTGGCCAGACTGCACGACTGTTCAATGATAGCAGCGCCTGACCAGACTGAATGATTGTGCAATGGTTGCAGCGCCTGACCAAACTGTGCGACTGATCAATGGTATCAGCGCTTGACCAGACTGCACGACTGTGCAATGGTAGCAGCGCCTGACCAGACTGCATGACTGTGCAATGGTAGCAGCGCCTGACCAGACTGCATGACTGTGCAATGGTAGCAGCACCTGACCAGACTGCGCGACTGTGCAATGGTAACAGCGCCTGACCAGACTGCACGACTGTGCAATGGTAGCGGCGCCTGACCAGACTGCATGACTGTGCAATGGCAGCCCCGCCTGACCAGACTGCGCGACTGTGCAATGGTAGCACCGCCTGACCAGACTGCGCGACTGTGCAATGGTAGCACCGCCTGACCAGACTGCGCGACTGTGCAATGGTAGCAGCGCCTGACCAGACTGCATGACTGTGCAATGGTAGCAGCGCCTAACCAGACTGCGCGACTGTGCAATGGTAACAGCGCCTGACCAGACTGCACGACTGTGCAATGGTAGCGGCGCCTGACCAGACTGCATGACTGTGCAATGGTAGCACCGCCTGACCAGACTGCGCGACTGTGCAATGGTAGCAACGCCTGACCAGACTGCGCGACTGTGCAATGGTAGCAGCGCCTGACCAGACTACATGACTGTGCAATGGTAGCAGCGCCTGACCAGACTGCGCGACTGTGCAATGGTAACAGCGCCTGACTAGACTACACGACTGTGCAATGGTAGCGGCGCCTGACCAGACTGCATGACTGTGCAATGGTAGCAGCGCTTGACCAGACTGCGCGACTGTGCAATGGTAGCAGCGCCTGACCAGACTGCGCGACTGTGCAATGGTAGCGGTGCCTGACCAGACCTCGCGACTGTGCAATGGTAGCACCGCCTGACCAGACTGCGCGACTGTGCAATGGTAGCAGGGCCTGACCAGACTGCATGACTGTGCAATGGTAGCAGCGCCTAACCAGACTGCGCGACTGTGCAATGGTAACAGCGCCTGACCAGACTGCACGACTGTGCAATGGTAGCGGCGCCTGACCAGACTGCATGACTGTGCAATGGTAGCACCGCCTGACCAGACGGCGCGACTGTGCAATGGTAGCAACGCCTGACCAGACTGCGCGACTGTGAAATGGTAGCAGCGCCTGACCAGACTGTGCAGATGTGCAATGTTAGCAGCGCCTGACCAGACTGCGCGACTGTGCAATGGTAGCAGCGCCTGACCAGACTACATGACTGTGCAATGGTAGCAGCGCCTGACCAGACTGCGCGACTGTGCAATGGTAACAGCGCCTGACTAGACTGCACGACTGTGCAATGGTAGCGGCGCCTGACCAGACTGCATGACTGTGCAATGGTAGCAGCGCCTGACCAGACTGCGCGACTGTGCAATGTTAGCACCGCCTGACCAGACTGCGCGACTGTGCAATGGTAGCGGCGCCTGACAAGACCTCGCGACTTTGCAATGGTAGCACCGCCTGACCAGACTGCGCGACTGTGCAATGGTAGCAGCGCCTGACCAGACTGCATGACTGTGCAATGGTAGCAGCGCCTAACCAGACTGCGCGACTGTGCAATGGTAACAGCGCCTGACCAGACTGCACGACTGTGCAATGGTAGCGGCGCCTGACCAGACTGCATGACTGTGCAATCGTAGCACCGCCTGACCAGACTGCGCGACTGTGCAATGTCAGCAGCGCCTGACCAGACTGCGCGACTGTGCAATGGTAGCAGCGCCTGACCAGACTGTGCAGATGTGCAGGCTGGTCTTGAGCTCCGCTGACCACATATAGCACATGAAGCTGCTCAAATATATAATATTTTCATTGAGTCACTGAATTGCAAAATATACAGCCAGTGACAGTGTACAACAATAATCAGTTTCCCTGTCTTGTAAACGATTGATTGCATCGTTTTGGTTTACGTTGATTATTTTGTTATAAAGCATGTAAATATGAGGATTCAACACACAATGCGTGATCGTTTGATGATAGCATTTTAACTTTCTCGAACCTCGTTGCATTTGTTCGTATTTTAACCGTATGCTGTATACACACCGTTGGTAAATTTCAATACCATAACTATACTTATAATGTTTATGCATGCATTTGTACTAATTAATCTCGTCCTTTAGTATTACCAGCCATCTGACTCTTGTTAAAACCAACTACATTACCGGAAAGATAGTTTAAACAGACCTTTTCACAGATTTTGGCAGATACTGAAGTTTATTATTAATGGCTTAAGATTGAAAAATTTAAACATTGGATCTAAAAAGCTCCAGTAAAATACAAGAATACAAATAAAGAAAGACAAAAAGTAACCCTCAACGGCGCTCGAACCACTGACCCTCCTCGTAGTATCACAAAATGTAACGACAACAACAGAACTCTCCAAATTTTGAATCTTTTTTCGCTACAACGCATTATAACGTTCAGGTTTTTTAAATCGTCAAAAGATGCATATAATTAATACTTTAGAGCATGGTCAATGTTCAGTATTGCTGTTTTCTCACAAATAACATAACTACAGCGAACATTTGCGAATGTGAAACTTTTTTTTTATTTTGTGAATTTACGAAAACGTGAAAGGCCCCTTTAAAGGGCGATTTTTTTTATAGATTCCAATACAAGGTAATATATAAACGAGACAAAAAGCTCATCTTGCATTGAACTATATAAGAAAACAATGAAATTAAACAAGAGATTATAAACCGAAACGATACATCAGAAAATGATCATAAGTCTATTCAAATTGTTTTTATTATGGTGTAAAGATTGTAGCATTGAGTTTCCACTGATGTGACGGGATGTTTAATTCAAGCTAGTATATACGATTTTGTCGAATATTAATGAATTTATTTAAAATGTGTAAAAAGCGTATATATATATATATATATATATATATATATATATATATATATATATATATATATATATATATATATATATATATATATATATATATATATATATATATATATATATATATATATATATATATATATATATATATATATATAATAAAATAAAAGTTCAGAAGAACATGTGACGAAAAATGTAAAATAAGCCAGATATTTAATTCTGAAATCGAAAACGGCTGTCCAGTCAAATTCGCCAGCATGTACGATGTGAATTTAAACTTTGTTTAACGGTTCATTTTAAATTCCTGCAACGATATATATTCATACGACACACGAACACTAACTCTGGTCCTAATAAAAAGACGAATGATTCGGTAATTGTAGGAAAATATGTTCATCGTAATCGGCTCGGGGCGCTAATTTGTCTTTGCTGCATTTTATGAAATTCGTATTCAATGTATTTTTTTTTTGCCTATTTTGTGTTATTGAAACATATTTTATCAATATATTACAATTTCACACATACAAAAAATCGTATATACTCGTTATATGATTTCGTTCGATACTTTCAGTTCAAAATATTATTTTAAATATATGAACACGAATAATATGAATGAACTATTGATGCTTCAAATATCATATCGAGTGAAAAACAACAACAACACACTAAACGGACTACTTACATAGGCGCGATTCTGCATACCTCAATATCCTCAGAAATTCAAAAGTACTATACATAACACGGTATCCTCGTCATTAAAGTACGTAAACATAAAACGACAGACTTTATGTTGTTACTTTGATAGAATGCTGCAGACAGTTGAGTTTGATCCATTCATGAAGGAATGCTAAAAACACTATACTAACTAGAAACGCATGCAATAGCTGTAAAACCGATAGTAATTAACTACTTGCCCAATCGACTCACGGCGGCAGAGACTGGTGATACGAAGCATCAAAGCTTCTAGATTTGCGAATTAATACGTCCTAATAACACGATTCATGGCATTTTATTATCTCTAAAAAGGCATCCTTCCGTATGATCTTTCATTCAGATTCATAATCGCACGAGAGATAATTATTTAATGATTGAGAACTGCGATATGTACATGCATGAAGTAACATGTAAACTTGAATTATGTAATACCCATAACCCGATAAATTCGACCTAAATCTTATATAATAACAACCATTGAACAAAATACAAAATGGGCCGTGCTCTGTGAAAAGGGAGTTTAATGCATGTGCGTAAAGTGTCATCCCAGATTGGCCTGTGTATTCCCAGATTGGTCTGTGTAGGCCGCACAGTAAAGTGTCGTCCCAGATTGGTCTGTGTAGGCCGCACAGTAAAGTGTCGTCCCAGATTGGTCTTTGTAGGCCGCACAGTAAAGTGTCATCCCAGATTGGTCTGTGTAGACCGCACAGTAAAGTGTCGTCCCAGATTGGTCTTTGTAGGCCGCACAGTAAAGTGTCATCCCAGATTGGTCTTTGTAGGCCGCACAGTCAAGTGTCATCCCAGATTGGTCTTTGTAGGCCGCACAGTTAAGTGTCGTCCCTAAATTGGTCTTTGTAGACCGCACAGTAAAGTGTCATCCCAGATTGGTTTCTGTATGCCGCATAGTAAAGTGTCGTCCCAGATTGGTCTTTGTAGGCCGCACAGTAAAGTGTCGTCCCAGATTGGTCTTTGTAGGCCGCACAGTAAATTGTCATCACAGATTGGTCTTTGTAGGCCGCACAGTAAAGTGTCGTCCCAGATTGGTCTTTGTAGGCCGCACAGTAAAGTGTCATCCCAGATTGGTCTTTGTAGGCCGCACAGTAAAGTGTCGTCCCTGATTGGTCTTTGTAGGCCGCACAGTAAAGTGTCGTCCCAGATTGGTCTTTGTAGGCCGCACAGTAAAGTGTCATCCCAGATTGGTCTTTGTAGGCCCCACAGTAAACTGTCATCCCAGATTGGTCTTTGTAGGCCGCACAGTAAATTGTCGTCCCTGATTGGTCTTTGTAGGCCGCACAGTAAAGGGTCGTCCAGATTGGTCTTTGTAGGCCGCACAGTAAAGTATCGTCCCAGATTAGTCTTTGTAGGCCTCACAGTAAAGTGTCATCCCAGATTGGTCTTTGTAGGCTGCATAGTAAAGTGTCATCCCAGATTGGTCTTTGTAGGCCGCACAGTAAAGTGTCATCCCAGATTGGTCTTTGTAGGCCGCACAGTAAAGTGTCATCCCAGATTGGTCTTTGTAGGCCGGAAGGAAAGGGTCGTCCAAGATTGGTCTTTGTAAGCTGCACAGTAAAGTGTCATCCCAGATTGGTCTTTGTAGGCCGCACAGTAAAGTGTCGTCCCAGATTGTTCTTTGTAGGCCGCGCAGTAAAGTGTCATCCCAGTTTGGTCTTTGTAGGCCGCGCAGTAAAGTGTCATCCCAGTTTGGTCTTTGTAGGCCGCACAGTAAAGTGTCATCCCAGATTGGTCTTTGTAGGCCGCACAGTTAAGTGTCGACCCAGATTGGTCTTTGTAGGCCGCACAGTAAAGTGTCATCCCAGATTGGTCTTTGTAGGCCGCACAGTAAAGTGTCATCCCAGATTGGTCTTTGTAGGCCGCACAGTAAAGTGTCATCCAAGATTGGTCTTTGTAGGCCGCACAGTTAAGTGTCATCCCAGATTGGTCTTTGTAGGCCGCACAGTAAAGTGTCATCCAAGATTGGTCTTTGTAGGCCGCACATGCTAATCATGGACGACACTTTCCGCCTAAACTGGATTTTTCTAAGAAGAGACTTTCTTTAAACAGAAAATATCAAAAAAGCGGAAAGTGTCGTCCCTAATTAGCCTGTGCGGTCTGCACATGCTTATCTGTGACGACACTTAACGCACATGCATCAAACCCCCTTTTCACAGAGCACGGTTCAAATGCAGCATAATAAGTCTGTAGTAGAGCATCCTTCTGGGAAACTGGAATTAATTCTAGTTGCAATAATCCAACTTCAAGCTATTGGCCCTCCGGTTCTGAGCTGTAAGTATGTACTCATAAAAGCCCTGAGCATTCAAGTAGAACAAGGCTTTATTCGTGAGCGTAAAGTGTCGTCCCAAAATATTATGTGCACTCCTTACAGGCTAATATAAGTTGACTTGTACGCATAAATTATATGTGTCGTTTAATGTACATGTACATACATTAAGCGCAGTTTCCACGAACGAGGTTCCATTTCAAACCACAGAACAATGTAGCACATGGACATAATGACCAAAACCAATTGCTTCCAAAGCTAATTACCGTCCCATAGACTGCAAGTCTCATAGAACAGGTCCCTAGATCCATTAACGACTAGTTGTTTTTCACATTCATTTGATATGATCATAGCAAATTAGGAATGGCATTAAAGGCACCCATGTGTCCTATTTCACTTGGAAGAATATCACGTGAAACATCTGATCAGGCGGCAATTGTTGACCGTTTTATTCCTAATAAAAGACGCAAAATATGTATACAATCATTTACAGTCATTTACAGTCATGCATTATTTACGATTATCGAATACTGGCTGACACATTCACGACAAATCCCCGTCGGCACAGGCTAATCAGGGACGACACTTTCCGCTTTTTATGGAAGTTTTCGTTTAAAGGAAGTCTCTCCTTAGCATAAAGCCAGTTTAGGCGGAGAGTGTCGTCGCTGCAAACTTAACAGGCCCATAACGGATGACATGTTGCGCGCATGCGTGAAGAAACTTTTTTTCCCTGAGCGAGGCTTATTTCATATTGTATAAATTTATACCGAACATGCTTTACAGCCAAAAGTATGCTATAGTACGCATAAAAACCACTTAACAAAAGAACTATTGGCCAAAACATAGCATAGCGGTAAGAGCTTAGACTAAAAAAATTTGAGTCTCGGAATGGGAAAACTGGGCTTAATACAAAGGCGTTAAGTGGCGTCCATGATTTGCCTGAACAGTTCGCACAGGCTAATCAGGGACGACACTAACCGCTTTTATGAAATAATTCGTTTAGCGAAGGTCTCTTCATAGCAGAGACTCAGTTTTAAATAGTGTCCCTGATAATCCTTTCAAGACTACACAGTCATATCCGTTTCGACAGTTTGTGTCTTGTTCTGAGAAAATTGGGCTTAATGCATGTGCGTAAAGTGTCGTCCCATATTAACCTGTGCAGTCCGCACAGGCTAATCAGGGACGACACTTTCCGCTTTTATGGTATTTTTCGTTCAAAGGGAAAGTCGCTTCTTACCAAAAATCTTGTTTAAGCGGAAAGTGTCGTCCCTGATTAGCCTATGCGGACTGCATAGGCTAATCTGGGACGACACTTTACGCACATGCATTATGCCCAGTTTTCTCAGAACGCGACTCATTTACGTACAAGCATTCAGCCAATATTCCCAGACCGGTGCTCATTCTATCACGGTCACTTCAATGCAAGCTATTAATGACCAGCAACTGTTTGAAACCGTATGCCAAATGCTGAACAGATTCAATAAATGGACAATTCAATTTTAAATTTCGGTTTATATATTAGTTATCATGACAGGCATAATGCTACGCATGCACATTATTTCGTACGCAACTGTACATTTCATCAAACATGTGATGCAATACATAATTATCCAAGATTTACATTTGAGATACCTTTGTCAAAATATTTCCATAGCACATTTGACACTATTGACAATATAAAAGAGAATTGATTTGTTTATCTTCTAAATCGATTGATCTCTTTACAATCGAAACAAAATCGTGTTACGGATGTGCCATTGTCTAGTTGATTGCATTTCTATTCGTGAGTTGGCACTAATTAAACATCACGTGACCTCTTCACACAAACTGTCAACAGGACGGCCCCATGGGAAAACATGAACATAGCAGTAATATTGCTCAACTTTGGGAATCAATCAAGTTAGCTATTGTTGATTTATGTTAGTATTGCGAAAGTTTCAAATGTTCACCACAAAACTCATAATAAGTTCATGGTCCTTCTTAGATAACATTTTAATAAATGATTGGTCAAAATAAAAAAAATGTGTCAATACGGTACGGAGTACATATAAATCAAACGCCTATAAAAAATTATAAGATAAGACATCTTCAATGAATTTATATAATTTCTTGCTAAACCAAGAAATTGTTCGAAGTGAGTTCCTAGTTGTAGTTTATGGAGTCATGAAGCTATTTTCCATATTTACTTAATAAGAGTAAAACATGATTTAAAGGGGCCTTTTCACAGATTTTGGCATTTTTTTAACTTATTCATTAAATGCTTTATATTGATAAATGTAAACATTGGATCGTAAAAGCTCCAGTAAAAAATTAAGAAAAAATTTAAAAAAAGGAAAAGTCATTGCCCGGAGCAGGTTTCGAACCAGTGACCCCTGGAGTCCTGCCAGAGTCCTGAAGTAAAAACGCTTTAGCCTACTGAGCTATTCCGCCGAGTAAACATTTGTGACGTATTTTATACCTTATATAAGCAATCTTCGTAGTTTCACAAAATTTAACGACAAAAACAGAACTCTCCAAATTATTCAATCGTTTCGCGTTGCAACGCTTTATAATTTTTAGGTTTTAAAATCGTCAAAAAATGCATATAATGGCTATATTAGAGCATGGTTAATGTTCAGTATTACTGTTTCCTCACAAATATCATAACTAAAACGAAAACTTACGAATCTGAAACAATTTTTTTCAATTTTGTCAATTTACCAAAGCGTGAAAAGATCCCTTTAATAACATGAATATCCTAAATAAGGTCTGTGACTATTGTATAGGACAAGAATAAGGTCTGTGACTATTGTATAGGACAAGAATAAGGTCTGTGACTATTGTATAGGACAAGAATAAGGTCTGTGACTATTGTATAGGACAAGAATATCATCCGCGCTCTGAGAAGAAGGAGCTTCATGCTCGTGCGTAATTTTTCATCGAAGATCAGGTACGACAATTTGCATCCAAACTGAATTTTCGCTTATAAGAGACCTCCTTTTAAAATTACAATAAAAAGCTACGTTTCCTACCTGATTAGCCTGTGCGGACTGCACGTGCATTAACCCCAGTTTTCTCAGAGCGAGGCTCAATTATATTGCATTTACGTATTGCAGTAAGCATTATGTATCCTAAAGAATTACATATTCACAATACAAGATGCTTTTACGCGGATACCACATCATAACAAAATCTATGATGTGTGTAACAACGAAACATATGGTCGTTTATCAATAACATATGTAATACCTTAATACTATAAATCGGGTTTCGTTTTCGTATCGGACAATAGCTGTCTATGCAATAAATGAGATCTTGTGTTTCCGGTCAAAATTAATAGGGAATAAACCATATACATGTAATAGCATGGTAGTAAACATTCTAACTTAAGATGTAATTATAAGAATATTGCTCAATAATCAAATGTGCATATCGCTGTTATGTTATTTATTTCAAATAATATCCGGAGATCTCCATGCTCTGGGTAAACGGTCTTAAATGTTCTACGTAGTGTCGTTCTAAGCATTACGACCGGTTTCCCAATGTAAGTAGTGTCGTTCTTAGCATTACGACCGGTTTCCTAATGTACGTAGTGTCGTTCTAAGCATTATGACCGGTTTCCCAATGTACGTAGTGTCGTTCTAAGCATTACGACCGGTTTTCCCAATGTACGTAGTATCGTTCTAAGCATTACGACCGGTTTCCCACATAGCGCGCCTCAAATTGATGTTAGTTGGTGTAAGAATACAGTGACCATTTTCGAATTTGCACCACAAAAAACATTCATCTTAATATCCACAATACATGTGAGTTCAATGATCAGCAGACATGTTCCTATGATAGATTACGAATGCTGACCGGGTACAACAATGCAATCGTCAGTGAAATTCGAATCATCCGATTGTGTACATTGCGTCGCGCTCTGGGCAAACCGCGTTAATTGGGCCTTTTCACGTATAAAATAGTATAAAATACATCTCTCATTGTATGAGCACGGATGGCCGAGTGGTCTAAGACTTTTATTCCAGAGATCAGTGGTTCGAGCCCAGTTGAGGGTTATTTTGTTTCTTTCTTTCATTTTATTCTAGTTTTTTACTTGAGCTGTTAAGTTCCAATGTTTACTTTTATCAATATAAACCATTTAATGATAAAGTTCAATACATGCCAAAATCTGTGAAGAAGCACCTTTAAATGCATGCGCGTGTACGTAAAGTATTGGCCCATAGAAGACTGTCAGGTCGAGCAGGCTAATCAAGTACGACACTTTCCGACTTATAGGAAGTTTTCGTTGCAAGTAAGTCTTTTCTAAAATGCACATGCATTTCCGGTAATCCCGGTTTCCCTGAGACGGTTAACATTAACGTTCGTTATGTACCAACAAGATAAGTATTGATGCAAAGCATCAAAGGGCGTCGGGAATTTCAGTGTAAAAGGCACTCAATGAAGTTACGTGGAACGATTTTTTTCTACTGTAATTATTAATATATTGGCCGATTATTTTAAACAAAATAGAAAAAGATACTGGTATAACCATTATCTATAATTTCGTGTTATAACCCCCAAATAACCATTTTTTTATGATGTTGTGTTATAACCCCCAAATAACCATTATTTATGATTTTGTGTTGTAACCCCCAAATATTTCATAGTTCATTTTATTTACATTGGTTACCTTTTTATTACTGGCATCCATGTGCAGTTTTCATTAATGGAACAGAATTGTGTAGGTTTTAAAAAATCTGCTTCATCTTGTAAGCGTAATTTCATATTTTTCTCAACTTCAAGGGGAGATGATTCTGAACTTATTCTTACGTTGCTCATTCACGATAGGGAGTGAGTGCTCATTGATATGAAAACACTGTACACGTTTAAAAAAAATGAATGAAAACTGTAAATTGCATAAAGTAGCTGCATTTCACAATACTTTGTAATTCAATAAAAGATCATAATAGATTTATTGCTCCGATATTCATCATTTTCAATAGGGTTCGAGTAATACTGATATAAAAACACTAAACAAGTTTGGAAAGATTCAGACGAAAGTTGTGAAATCTTTTAAACAAGCGGAAATTGTTTATTTTGTCAAATTGAATAGAAAAAAATTCTAAACTTATTGTCGCGATGTTTCTCATTTTTAATGAGGTAAAAATGCTCATTGATATGAAGACACTGTAAGTTTGGAAAGAATCTGATGAAAAATGTTGACATAATCACCCAACCAAGCAGTTTTTCACTTTTATTTTTAAATTCAAAGAGACATAATTGTGGACTTATGGTCCGATATTGCTCATATAGAGAGTTTGGGTTGGGTCCTCATTGATAAAAAAACATGTGCATGTTTGGGAACAATCGGATGAAAATTTTGGACTTCGAACAACGATTTCAAAATTTCTCAAATTCTAAGGAAGATAACTATGGACGTAATGGTCGGATAATGCTAAAGGGCCCATACAACCTGGATAGAAATACGTGTCGCGCTTCGCGCTCTATATGTGGTTCTTAAAAAAAAACTCCGAGGAGTGCTTGACTCTAGGGAAACGGGTTGCTGGGACACAGCTCCTCCTTGATAAGCGGCTGCTTCCTTTATCGCAACTCATTGTTACAATCAATAATACATGTCGCGCTTCGCGCTCTATATGTGGTAGGAATAGTACTTAGGGCCTATGATAGACAACCATAAAAATACATGGATAATAGATGTGTTGTTTGCATTTATTTGTTAATATAAAAGCACGTGTATTTTTTATAAGATATTTAAGTGATGTAAGAAATTTTAATTAACGTTTAAAAAATGTCCAATTGTAGTAAAATGGATTTAAAAATATCTACATAAAATAAAACTTTATTATATTTATTAACCTGACTGAAAAAAATTGTCAGCCGCCGAACTGTTCCGTTCGTGTCGGAACCCGGAATTGAACCGGGGGCCTTAAGATGATTGCTGCGTAAACAACTTCAGTCTAACGCTCTCCCAACTGAGCTATTCCGGCTGAAATCATATATGTACTGCTATTTGGTGAAGTTGTGTAAAGCGATCGTTATAATATGTCTATTAATAAACTAGTACACTGCACGTTTTCGTACCACTACGCCTTCCAATAAACTTGCTTGCGCGATAGGTCGTCAAATATCGTACTACATTGATTCTCCACTAAATAAGCAAATTAGAAAAACCACAACATAAATATATTTTGATTATGTTTTGTTTTTATACAAAACCAGAAATTTTCGCGTATTTGCGCAGTCCCTGTGAGCTTTCCCCTGTGATCAGTTGTGGATCCTCTGTTAATTAAAACAATTAGCTTTGCATTATTGGCAATTAATGTTGTAATAGGCACAAATGCAGTACTTATGTACACTAATTTACACAAAAAATCACCTTTATGTAAGATATTCTTAATACACAGATATATACATTGATCCGTAAAATAACTTCTCCTCCCAAATGCGAAAAAAATGCATAACAAACTAGTCGCCGCTCTCCAGAGCAACGCCAATAAGTGATTTTTGCAACCGTCATCGAAATCAAGTTCAAATCAAACGCTTACAAATAGTGCACTAAACGTGTTGATTTCGGAACAATAATGCGCATTCTCAGTAAATTGAATTAAAACATATTGTGACACATGTCTCACAAAAGCCATGGAAATAGTATATACAGATTAGTCCATGTTGGATTACAAAAATTAAACATATATCACTGAAAATTGAAAATCATATAATTGCTCTATAAATCATTTAGTTCTTTTGTATTAAGTCTTGACAAATAAGATAAGAAGTCGTGTGGCGGATGTCGTATTGACTGGTTTATTGGATTTCTATTCGTCATTTAAATAACAGTTGAACACGTATTAAACATTACTTGAGTTGTTCTGCAAACTGTCAACAGAATCGGCCCTTGGGAAAACACAGGAACATGGAAGAAATATTATTGCTATGGCAATCGATAAAGGGAAATACGACGTTCGTAATACCATTGAATAAAAGAGTATATTTATTTTGTTCGTTACAATGAGTTTTGTGGTGAACATTAAATGCATTTATCGAAAAGAAATCGTATGTTGTCAACCAATAAATAGTTTATGGTCTGATGTACGTCTGTAGTTTATAAAACATTTGAGCCTCGCTATATGAAAACCGGCCTTAATGCATGTGCGTAAAGTATAGTACCATATTGGCCCGTGCAGTCAGTACAGGCTATCAGAGACGACACTTTCTGCTTCTCTGTCAATCTATTGACCCCCCCCCCCCCCCCCCCGGTTCTTAGCTGTACGTATCTACTCATAAAAGCCCAGAGCAAGGCTTAATTCATGTGCGTAAAGTGTCGTCCCAAAAAAGCATGTGCACTCCTTACAGTCTAATATAAGTTGAAGTTTTACGTTTAAATTGTATTTGTCGTTTAATGTACGTGTACATACATAAAGCGCAGCTTTCCACGAACGAGGTTCCATTTTAAACCACAGCACAGTGTAGCACATGGACATAATGACCAAAACCAATTGCTTCCAAAGCTAATTACCGTCCAATAGACTGCAAGTCTCATAGAACAGGTCCCTAGATCCATTAACGATCAGTTGTTTTTCACATTCATGTGATATGATCATAGCAAATTAGGAATGACATTAAAGGCACCCATGTGTCCTATTTCACTTGGAAGAATATCACGTGAAACATCTGATCAGGCGGCAATTGTTGACCGTTTTATTCCATATAATAGACGCATATAAATATCGTCATTTACAGTCATTTACAGTCATGCATTATTTACGATTAGCGAATACTGGCTGACACATACACGACAAATCCACGTCGCCACAGGCTAATCAGGGACGACACTTTCCGCTTTTTATGGAAGTTTTCGTTTAAAGGAAGTATCACCTCAGCATAAAGCCAGTTAAGGCGGAAAGTGTCGTCCCTGCAAACTTAACAGGCCCATAACGGATGACATGTTGCGCGCATGCGTCAAACAACTTTTTTTCCCTGAGCAAGGCTTATTTCATATTGTATCAATTCATACCGAACTTGCTTTACAGCCAAAAGTATGCTATAATACGCATAAAAACCACTTAACAAAAGAAATATTAGCCAAAACATAGCATAGCATAAATAATGCATCATTAAATATTTGCAAACTGAAACGTTTTGCATTAAGCTCATCAACGGTAAGAGCTTTAACTAAATAAATTTGAGTCTCGGAATGGGAAAACTGGGCTTAATACATGGGCGTTAAGTGGCGTCCATGATTTGCCTGAACAGTTCGCACAGGCTAATCAGGGACGACACTAACCGCTTTAATGAAATAATTCGTTAAGCGAAGGTCTCTTCATAGCAGAGACTCAGTATGTTAAAGCTTTTTTAGTTTTTTTTATGTTTTCCATTGAAAATTACATGCACATTATTTCGTACGCAATTGTACATTTCATCAAACATATGATGAAATACAAAATTATCCAAGATTTACCTTTCACATACCTTTGTCATAATATTTCCATTGCACATTTGACACTACTGACAATATAAATCAGAATTGATTTGGTTCTGTTCTAAATCGATTGAACTCTTTACAATCGAAACAAAATCGCGTGACGGATGTGCCATTGTCTATTTGATTGCATTCTATTCGTGAGTTGGCAATAATTAAACATCACGTGACCTCTTCACACAACCTGTCAACAGGACGGCCCCATGGGAAAACATGAATATAGCAGAAATATTGCTCAACTTTGGGAATCAATCAAGTTAGCATTTGAGATTATGTATATTGGTATTACGAGAGTTTCAAATGTTCACTTCAAAACTCATAATACGTTGATGGTCCTTACTAGTTCTTAGATAACATTTTAATTAACGGTTCGTCGAAATAAAAAATGTGTCAATACGGTGCGCTTAAGAGTACATGTTTATGAAACAACTATACAAACATTATAAGACATCTTCAACGAATTTATATAATTTTCTGTAAATTGAATACAATCACTAAACCAAGCAACTTTTCAAAGTGAGTTCCTATTTGTAGTTTGTGGAGTCATGAACCTATTTTCCATATTTACTTTATAAGAGTTAAAAATGTTTGAACACGAATATGCTAAATAAGGTTTATGAATATTGCAAAGGACATGAATATCATCCGCGCTCTCAGAAAACGGAGCTTAACGCATGTGCGTAAAATGTCATCCCAGATCAGGGACGACAATTTCCACCCAAACTGAATTTTCGCTTATAAGAGGCCTCCTTTTAAAATTACAATAATCAAAGCGCTGAAGGCACTAAAGATGTTCGCTATTGCATAATTTAACACGCAATTCATTTTTGAAAATCAATCGCAAATTTGAAATGAACACACGCCATTCAACTTTATAAAGTGTGTGTCATAGCGCACGGGTCGAGTTTTGTGTGCATTTTTTATCATCCTTATTATTTCATAGAAATAACTAAGACAAAATAAAAACAACATGCTTTTTGGAAGTTCTGAAAGCATAGAAAGTATGATGAAAATGGTAATGATAACTGAATATAAAGAAAATTTGCAGTCACCATCATATTAAAGGGATATTTTTTCTAATATCAAATGACTATCTCACCAAGAATATAAATTCATAATGAAAGTTCCGTGTACAAAACTTTTGATTTTTGACACCATATACAAATTCAAAATATACAACAATCTTCGTATCTTGTATATGGAGGAATAAAATTATATAAACATTGCTGTTTATGCTTTACTTATTACCCGAGCAGTTCACACGGTGTCAACAACGCTAACATAAACATAGGTATAGAGCACTCATGCGCTTTTAGGCGTAGCTGTTTCAGTTTTCATCTTAGTGACTTTTACATAACGCCAACAGACACGCATGAATATTTTCGAATATTTAATAAGCTGATTCGAGATACAACCTCTGAATTTTTGCTACATCACTGCGTATGTGCTCAATTCAAAGGATGTAGCACTGTTCAGTGTAAGGAATTCCGGACTACTCTCTGTATGCTCAAACGACACAAATTGTGGCCCTGTTACAATTACGCGTTACAATCCATCTCGCAGAATTTCACTTTCGCCTCCAAGATGAGAAAACAATCATTAGCGAAATAGTATAGTGTCACGATAAGAGAAAATCGTTTAATTATCATACCACAATGTTTGCCGTACTTGGTCAGCACGTCTGGAAATCATTCCTTAATGTGTGGATAGGCTGCCATTATTAACAAGTTTGCTATTTTAATTCAATTTTGTATCAAAAAGCATTGTTCTTAAATGTGGCATTTTCAATTCGCAATGAGATTTGTAATGCCCCTCGTCATGTGAAAATCGGTCTTATTCCATATGCGCCAATCATATAAATAGCCCACTCAGCTATCACTCCTTCTGGTAAGGAGAAACATAACATATTGAGTGATTTTAAAGCGAACAGCGTCGCTTATGGCCTGACTGCGCAAAAGCACATGTTGGGTTTAACAAACGCTTGCCGAAACGCATAAGACCCATTTTCGCATGACGGCGCTATTGACGTGTGATTTAAATGTGTCGAAAGAAAACTGCGTTTAAATCAAATATAAACATACGATATATTTCGATAGTGAAGAAAGATACTCATAACAAGGCATATGAGGACACATATGAAGTGCTCTCCCGTAGTATATTTTTTATTTTACTCACACTAATGTGTGGTTTGACAATGCTAACACACATTTCATGCGGTGAATATGCAGCTTAAAAGTGAAAAACACAACACAATAGTTAAACTTTTGTTTAATTGTATTTAATTATTTAGAAAAGTAAATTGCTAACTTTATTTCAAAGTCAGCGTATACGCCGATTACATTTTTAAAAGACATTTATTGTTATAAATATATTTAATATAATATATTAGGTTGTTTTCGGTTTTAGCGATTAAAAAGCATTTTCGAGGTTGCCTATAGTATGCCTGTAGTAATTCATGAACTCATATCCAACTGTCTATGTATTGAGAACTGTGAATATAAACAAGCTTAACCTTCTACTAACCTTCTGCTAATGCATTCGTATTATTATTATAAATTGTTATATTCGGGTTTAGCAATTATGAAACTTTTTTTGTCTATCGTATCGCTGAAGTTATTGTTGAACTTATGTTCAACGTTTTATAAATTGAGAATATAAACAAAGACCTATAGATAATATGGGTCTTTGATATAAATAAGCGTCAACTTTTTCCCGAATCTCTCATTTTACGACCTGTACTACGTCATTGAGTTGTATGCGAGAGCGTAACCTATTGCGTTGTTATAACCCGTAAACTTTCCTTTGTTTATCGACAGACGCATTTATTAATAGCCTCATATATCATGAATGCCAAAACAACCGGGAAAAAGAACCACGTGACCAAATAGGACGCAAAACGCAAATACCATGCGACTGCGACTTTTATTATGTAAGAAAGCTCCGCAATTCCTTTGAAGTCGGAGCCTTGTGATTGCTATTACTTAAATTATTGACCTCTAACTGAAGTAAGCAAAGGTAACGCAGCACCTAATTGACCCATTCCTGCTATGTGCGAAGGCAGATTGAATTTTACTAATGTATGGTTTGCCTATTATAACACACATTATAATGCGGTAAATATGCGACTTACAAGTAAAAAACACTATAATTAAACTTTTGTTTTGAATTAAGTTATTTAGAAAACAAAATTCCAAACCTTATTTCAAAACAGCAAGACTACATTTTTTAGAGAATATTATTGTTATATTTAAATGTTTTTTTAACAGTTTCAGCGATAATGAAACATTTTTTTATGTTGTCTATCGTATCCCTGTAATAATTGTTGAACTCGTGTTCAACGTATTATTAATTGAGACCTGTGAATATAAACAAGCGTAACCTTATTCTACTGCGTTATTCTCACACGGACTCCCCTTTGTTTATCGCCAGCCTCAGATTTATGAATGAGCTGAGCGAAAATACTACGTCACACACACGCAGCAGAAAGTGGACTATTTTAATCATTCATAAACAATCTCCTCCGCGACACGTACAATACGATCATTGTTTATTGATTCTTTTCTATAAAACTCCGTTCGAAAATTTTGAATGTAACACGATATTAATATAATGTTGCCATTTGTGAATACACATAATTGGAGAACTCAATCCTCTTGCATAAATTATACAAATCTTTCTTGCGCGGATACGCAAGCGGGTATTGGGTTAATCATACCTAGTCGTATCGACCTGAATTTCACACTGAGCACTTTAGACGGGCGCTAAAGCGCCCATCTAAAAAACTACGTTTCCTCCCTGATTAGCCTGTGCGGACTGCACGTGCATTAACTCCCGTTTTCTCAGAGCGAGACTCAATTATATTGCACATACGTATTGCAGTAAGCAATATGTATCCCAAAGAATTACATATTCACAATACAAGATGCTTTTACGCGGATACCACATCATAACAAAATCTATGATGTGTTTAACAACGAAACATATGGTCGTTTATCAATAGAACAACTTATTATAACAACTGCACTGTTTGAGAGGAGAAATCGAACATATGTAATATCTTAATACTATAAATTCGTTTTCGTTCTCGTATCGGACAACAGCTGGCCATGCAATAAATGAGATCTTGTGTTTACGTTAAAAAAAATTAACGGAATAGATCATATACATGTAATAGCATGGTAGTAAACATTCTAACTAAAGTGATGTATTCATAAGAATATCGCTCTATAATCAAATGTGCGTGTCGTTGTTATATGTTATTTATTTATAATAATATCCGGAACACTCCATGCTCTTGGAAAATTGTCTTAAATATATCAACGTAGTGTCGTTCTGAACATTACGACCGGTTTTCACAGATCGCGCCTCAAATTGATGTTAGTTGGTGTAAGAATACAGTGACCAATTTTGAATTTTCACCAAAAAATAACAACATGCATCACAATATCCACAATACATGTAAGTTCAATGATCAGCAGACATGTTCCTATGATAGATTACGAATGCTGACCGGGTACAACAATGCAATCGTCAGTGAAATTCGAATCATCCGATTGTGTACATTGCGTCGCGCTCTGGGCAAACCGCGTTAATTGCATGCGCGTGTGCGTAAAGTATCGTCCCATATTAGACTGTGCAGGTTGCACAGGCTAATCAGGTACGACACTTTCCGACTTTGAATAAGTTTTCCGTTGCAAGGAAGTATTTTCTAAAACGCACATGCATTTCCGGTAATCCCGGTTTCGTTATGTAACGAGAAGTGATTTTTGAAACTGTCATCGAAATCAAGTTAAAATCAACCGCTTACAAATAGTGCACGAAACGTGTTGATTTCGGAACAATAATGCGCATTCTCAGTAAATTGTGTTACAAAATATTGTGACCCTTGTCTCACAAAAGCCATGGAAATAGTATATACAGATTAGTCCATGTTTAATTACAAAAGTTAAACATATATCACTTAACATTTAAAATCATATAAGTGCTATATAAATCATTTAGTTTTTGGTATTAAGTCTTGACAATTTAGATAAGAAGACGCGTGGCGGATGTCCTATTGACCTGTTTATTGGATTTCTATTCGTCATTTAAATAACAGTGGAACACTTATTAAACATCACTTGAGTTGTTCTGCAAACTGTCAACAGAAACGGCCCTTGGGAAAACACAGGAACATGGAAGAAATATTATTGCTATGGCAATCGATAAAGGGAAATACGACGTTTGTACCATTGAATAAAAGAGTATATTTATTTTGTTCGTTACAATGAGTTTTGTGGTGAACATTTTATGCATGTATCAAAAAGAAATCGTATGTTTTCAACCAATAAATAGTTTATGGTCTGATGTACGTCTGTAGTTTATAAAACATTTCAGCCTCGCTCTAGGAAAACAGGCCTTAATGCATGTGCGTAAAGTATAGTCCCATATTGGCCCGTGCAGTCAGTACAGGCTATCAGAGACGACACTTTCTGCTTCTATGGTATTTTCGTTTAACGGACGTCTTTCTTTTTTTGCGAATATATAGGTGAATATATAGGTGAATATATAGGTGATGCAGAACATTTCGTCTCTGATTAGCCTCTGCGCCATTCACAGGCTTATCTCGGATGACACTTTACGTACATGTATAAAGCCCCGTTTTCACACAACGAGGCTTATATACTAACAACCATGAGTATAGTTCTACATGACACGCACCCTATCTCACTATATAGTAGAAGCAAACGCATATGTCACCAGCACAAATAGTATTCATCTAGAAGCCGTCATCAATAAATTGTAAAGATGATACAATTTAAGGGTGCATGAACAACGGGGTTCAAATGGGTTAACACACGGGCTTGGCAGAGTGTAAACACACCGTTAAAAACTTTATATTTGCAAAATATTAAAATATATTTGCAAAAAAATTATTTGCATAAAAGGAATTTGTTCTTGCATTTTCTGCCGATTTCTTAAGATTTAAGAATAAATCATCGAATACGTCTTAAATCGGTGCCACAATTCAAGGTTGCGTGCAGCATAACCGTGTACATTAATGCTGTGCACATCGATTTATTTGCGAAGAACACAGACTTATTAAATAAAGTAATTCCGATGTTTTTCGCATTGCCATAAGCAGCATAAAACTGTCTTTAATGCACTAGTTGAAATTCTTAGGAAAAATTGTTTTAAAAAGTTATTTTAAAAAGGGAGCACCTTTTACCAATGTGTTTACATCCATTAACGTTTACCTGAAGCCCACAAAGTCACGTGATCCTGCACCCTGATTCCGTTTTTGCGAATGGTATACACATCCCAAATTTGATCACTCAAAAAATGAAAATGTCAAAATGTTTTCTTATTTTCTATTGTATAGTAGTAAAAGTTAATAATGCACGTGCATCCTGTCATACGTTGTTTGCATGAGACAAACGTATACTGTACTTAACGCTATCACATGAATTAAACAAAATATATCCGGAAGCACAACATCTTCAAAGGAATTGATGCTTTACCGTGATAACACATGGTACAATATTTCTTTTATAACATCAAGACATGCTGAACTTGATCAATTCATATACAATAGCAATTATTATTTGCAATGGTTGAGGCGTACAACATGTATCTGACAAGCGTATTGCATATCGGATTTGCAATAAGAGTTCGTCCTTGCATCGGGCACAAAAGAAACAACAGCTGGTCCTGGTCATGCAATTGCGAATGTTTTACTTTTATGTTAAACATGCTCATCTATATAGTAACGTGTGCGAGTTGCCTATCAGCGCGAATCGTGGTTCTCTGTGTTAGAAAACGAGTCGTCTTGTGAGAAAATCTCGTAATTCATGGCAAAATGCCAGAAAAATATGAGCCGCACTCTGGGACAACCGGGCTTAATGCATGTGCATAGCGAATCGGCTGAGATGTAAATGTGAGTAAAGTATCGTTCCATGTAAGCCTGTGAAGTCCGCACAGGCTAATCAGGGACGAAACTTTTAGTTTTTTATATAATGCTTTGTTAAAAGTAAGTGTCTTCATAACAAAATTTCCGGCTAGGCGGACAAATATTCGTCCCTATTAAGCCTGTGTGGACTGCACAGGCTCATCTGGGAGATACTTTACGCATATGTTTTAAGCACGATTTTCCCATATATAATAATACTGTATGTTAGTGTGTGTGGTTTTCTTAACCAGAATATATCTCTCATTAAATTGATGTGTAAGTGAGTCAATTAATTTAACTAGGTCAAGATAACACACTTCAGGTGAAACATTGCACGTTCCATAATACACTCAAAACGTTATCTCACAAGCAAAACATTTGTGTATCGATTGTGGATATATCAAACGTGTATTGTATTCTTGGAATAAATGTTTATAATATAATACAAAACCGATCCCACTGTCATTGTAATATTGCAAGGAATGTAGATGGAAACTAAAGTATTGATATATTCGTAAACATGTATCATTACAATATTCATGAATAATAGGTAACACATTGAGAACGTTCATTGAGTTGGAACAAAAGCCCGTATAAACGAAACAATATGATTTATTGCATGCTTTATATCAACACTTGTCAGGTTTCTGTAAATGTGAATTAAGTTAATTAACCGATAGCTGCCCCACGACAGCATGCTCGGTATGACTTTGCTCAGTTTAAAGGGACGAAATTCTGCTTAATGGAAAGTCACAGTCAGAACCTCAGTCAGTGTCTTTATAAAAGATATAAATAGTATTATGCAGTATCGTCAAATAATATTAAACCTGAAATCTCAATGCACACAAAGACGATTGCTTCAGTTTAATTAGTCAGAGTTATTGAACTTGTCGAGTTATATTTATCATAGATATTGACCTTGGTCAGAGATACTTGTCAAACAAAATTCTTGGTCAGAGGTATAGGCCAGAATAATTGACCTCTGCCAGAGATATTGATCAGAGTAATAGACCTCGGTAAGTGATATTGGTCAGAGTAATTGACCTCTGTCAGAGATATCGATCAGAATTATGGACCTTGGTAAGTGATATTGGTCAGAGTAATTGACCTCGGTCAGAGATATCGATCAGAATAATGAACCTTGGTAAGTGATATTGGTCAGAGTAATTGACCTCTGTCAGAGATATTGATCAGAGTAATAGACCTCGGTAAGTGATATTGGTCAGAGTAATTGACCTCTGTCAGAGATATCGATCAGAATTATGGACCTTGGTAAGTGATATTGGTCAGAGTAATTGACCTCGGTCAGTCATATAGATCAGAATAATTGACCTCGGTAAGTGATCTTGGTCAGAGTAATTGACCTCGGTCAGAGATATTGATCAGAATAATGGACCTTGGTAAGTGATATTGTTCAGAGTAATTGACCTCTGTCAGAGATATTGATCAGAATAATGAACCTTGGTAAGTGATATTGGTCAGAGTAATTGACCTCGGTCAGAGATATTGATCAGAATAATGAACCTTGGTAAGTGATGTTGGTCAGAATAATGGACCTTAGTAAGTGATATTGGTCAGATTAATTAACCTCGATCAGAGATATTGGTCAGACTAATTGACCTCGGTCAGAGATATTGGTCAGAATAATTGACCTCGGTCAGAGATATTGGTCAGAATAATGGACCTTGGTCAGTGATATTGGTCAGAGAAATTGACCTTGGTCAGAGATATTGGTCAGAGTAATTGACGTCGGTCTGAGATATTGGTCAGAATAATGGACATTGGTCAGTGACATTGGTCAGAGTAATTGACCTCGGTCAGAGATATTGGTCAGAGTAATTGACGTCGGTCTGAGATATTGGCCAGAGTAATTGACCTCGATCAGTGATATTGGTCAGAGTAATTGACCTCGGTCAGAGATATTGGTCAGAGTAATTGACGTCGGTCTGAGATATTGGTCAGAATAATTGACCTCGGTCAGTAATATTGGTCAGAGTAATTGACTTCGGTCAGAGATATTGGTCAGAGTAATTGACCTTGGTCAGAGATATTGGTCAGAATAATCGACCTCGGTCAGAGATATTGGTCAGAATAATGGACATTGGTCAGTAATCTTGGTCAGAGAAATTGACCTCGGTCAAAGATATTGTTAAGACTAATTGACCTCGGTCAGAGATATTGGTCAGAATAATTGACCTCGGTCAGAGATATTGGTCAGAATATATGACCTCGGTCAGAGATATTGGTCAGAATAATGGACCTTGAAATTTGCAAAAAATGCACGTCAGTATGTAGGTTTTAGACCGTTTTGATAGACGATTACCAATATTTATAGTAGGTATTGGTAAAAAAAGTTAACCACTGCGTAGTCAGCTCGTCCAACACATCTACATTAATTTTCTTCAGTATTTATTATTATTTTGATAATAATGTTAAATGTTCGAAAATCGCTGCGTTTGTTGAGCATTTCATTGTTTAATCAATTAACTACTTCAGTTTCCGCAATGAAATCAATTGCTGCAAATACATGCCTTCTTGGAACAATAAACTTGCAATTATTGAAGTTCTAAGAAACTCGAGTGGACGTATAATCAATAGTCTGTACTCTTTATTGAACAAATCACTCATTTAAACTCATAAACCGTTTATACAAATGTTGTCACTATTGGACTTATAAACTGTTTTTGGAAATCCTGACAATTTAATGAGAAACATTCTTTTATAAATACACAATATATTTTATATTTTAGAAATAGAAAATACATACAGGAAAATCAACAACAAACTTTCATCAAGCGATATCATGTAAAGGTTAGATAACATATAAGGGAATAATAATATTTAATATAGAATAACATAGACGGAAACGCTTGCAAAAAAATCTTATATATATCGCCATTAACTTGATAAGCTACAATCATTTTATAAAGAAGGCCTCGCTTTGGGCAAGCATGACTTAAAGCTTGTGCGCAAAGTGTCGCCTTAGATTAGTCTGTGAAATCAATGCAGGCTAATAACTGACGAAACTTTCCGCTTCGATGCATTTTTTAGTTTCGATCAAGTCTCATCTAAAGTAACATTCAGTCGAAGTGAAAAGTGTCGTCTCTGACTAGCCGGCGCGAAGAGCACATGCTAATCTGGGATGACACGTTACGCACAAAAATTACGGTAAGCCTGGTTTTACCACAGCGAGGCTCGTTTCATAAAAAATAATTACGAACCATGTTGAAGGTCGTCTTTGTCATATTTAGTAAAGGATGTCTCACCTAACAATTATCCCAAAATGCAAACCTCGCGCTAATCGAATAATGCAAAACTTCACGCTTATCTAAGAATGCAAAACTTCACGCTTATCTAAGAATGTAAAATCCTCACGTTCATATAAGAATGCAAAACTTCACGCTAATCTTAGAATGCAAAACTTCACGCTTACCTTTGAATGCAAAACAACCACGCTTATCTAAAAAAAACTCGCGCTTATCTAAGAATGCAAAACTTCACGCTTATCTAAAAAAAACTCGCGCTTATCTAAGAATGCAAAACTTCACGCTTATCTTAGAATGCAAAAACCTCACGCTCATATAAGAATGCAAAACTTCACGCTTATCTAAGAATGAAAAAAAATCACGCTTATCTAAAAATGCAAAACCTCGATCTAATTTGAGAATGCAAAACCTCGCGCTTATCTAAGAATGCAAAACCTCGCGCTTATCTAAGAATGCAAAACTTTGCGCTTATCTAAGACTGCAAAACATCGCGCGTAAATAAGAATGCAAAACCGTGCGCTTATCTGAGAATGCAAAACCTCGCGCTTATCTAAGAATGCAAAACCTCGCGTTTATCGAATAATGCAAAAAATCGCGCTTGCAAAACATCGCGCTTGTCTATGCATTCAAAACTTCAGGCTTACCTTAAATAGCAAAGCCTCGCACTTATATAAGAATGCAAAACCTCGAGCGTATCTAAGAATGCAAACCTCGCGCTTACCTAAGAATGCAAAACTTCACGCTTATCTAAGAATGCAAAACTTTACGCTTATCTAAGAATGCAAAACTTCACGCGTATCTAAGAATGCAAAACTACACGCTTATCATAGAATGCAAAACCTCGCGCTTATCTAAGAATGCAAAACCTCGGGCTTATCAAATGATCTTGCCTTAATCCAAAAAATTTATCACAAAAAAATGATGAGTGTAAATAAATATTAACCTCATGGCATTGTAATTCAAATAAAAAATCATTCGATTTAATTACAATTTCATAACTTACTCACTACTTGAATATTTATGAAAATAAAAGAATGTAAACTTTCTGAGGCAACATGAAATGAAGTAAATGTAAATAGTTGCCTCCTTGAAACGTGAACGTAATTCGAAAAAAAAGTAAATGAGAGCATTGCGCAAGATCAACATCGCATTAGTTTATACTGACATTTTCATTGTCATTTTTAAACAATTTTATTAGTTTATTTTCATCAAGTGTTTTGTTCAACGGAAAGAAAGATTTACATGGATTGCATCTTAACACAACACTCGCAGAAATGGCTTTTTAATTCATGAGACCATACAAATAGTGTTCTTGTATGGGTGCAGAAAATGTGATACCTCTATTACACTTTATCGTTGGGCGACAACGAGACTTCATCATATAACCCTTTCCAACTGAGAAGCAAAGTGAATATGACTGTGTGCAAACAGCCATTGAACCAGAACAGCCTGTGAGTAACTCGCAGTCTGTGAAGGTGTTATGCTGTTTGCTGCTCAACAGTATCTAAGGGTCGGAAATGAAGCATTTAAAACTAAACTGGAATCTTGTAAGAAAGGTCTTTAATTTAATTTAACTTTCTTCGGGACTAGAAATGCGTCAAAATACGTATATAAGTGGTAAAGGGTTAATTTGTGAGTAAAAAGCGTAAGAAAACCACAAGACCTCACTCTATGATTAACCGGGCTTAATGTATGCATAATGCATTTTTAGCTCACCTGACCACAACGTGCTCATGGTGAGCTTTTGTGATCGCCTTTTGTCCGTCGTCCGTCGTGCGTTGTGCGTCCGTCGTCAACATTTGCCTTGTGAACACTGACTGACTATTGGGGTTATTTACCCTCGGGACTTCGGTTAAAAACCATTGCCCGAGCACACTGCTTAACATAGAACTCTGCATAAAAAGCCGAAAACGGCCATAAAATGGACAGCCCGATTTTACTGGGCTGTACCATTGGTATAAATATAAAACTTTGCAGTGTTGGTGCGGTGCCTTAATAAAAATCTATTGGTTTAAAAATATATAACCTTTATATGAAGCGTTAAAAAGACGCAGTGCGGTTAAAAAAGCGGCGTTTTAATTGGTTGATGCGTTTATACAACGATGGCGCTGATTGGCCGAAATTTCTTATTAAGGATTGCCAGTAGGTCAATCCGTTTTTAAAATAGATTTTCCCACGGCTGACTTTGTACTTTTAAGAAAAAGTAAACAATAATGGTTTATATGCAAAAATATAAATGAAAGAAAAAGAATGAGTTAATCCAAAAGAACATGGAGTTGTTTTTTAATATACTGTACTTATTATTAATTTATATCATTCATATGATGTTGTTATTGTATGTTATTCTTTGTATTGTTTTTTAAGGAGGAGAGAGAGAAAGAATAGCCCAATTTTTATAAGTAAAGATGGTGAAAACACACATACTGTTGTATGTGGCAGCATCATTACCAGACCCACTGTTCAGTATATACTGCAATGGGTTTGTTGGAGTCTTTAGACTTTGTGATCTGTGGTTTAAAAAATTGAATCCAAATAGGACTATTTTAATATATTAATTATAGAAAAAGGAATACACAGATGTGAAATATGTTTGTGTAACAAAATAATAATATTTGAGGGTTTTCCAGATCACAAAGTGGTTGAACATTGCCACAATATGTTTACATGCATAGTCAAGTACCATTTTTATGTGTATGTTTAAAGTTTAAACTAAACGCCAAACAACAAGATCTAATCATAAGAAAGATATGTTTATATCTAAGAACATTTATTAATAGGGATGCCAGAGCCTGATTTAACAGCTCTCAATTGTAGAGTGAAGTTGCATGTGCAAATGCAATTATATGAGAAGGAAAGGAAAAAAAAAAGACAATATATGATATCACATAGAGTGTGTAACTCTCAATTATATATTTATATTGCAATTGAGTATTGAGTTGTTAAAAAATTAATGAGTACAAGTTTATGTATGTGGCTCAATGTTGAACACTTGCAGACAGGGAATATAGCCGTAATGCTCCAACATAAGACCCTGTCTGTATGGAACTTAAGGAGGATTGGGCTATGGAAAAGAGAGATCCCCCCAGAGTGGCATTAAAACAATATTTAAAGGTGGGTTTAGTAATAAACCCTTATATGTTAAGGGCAATAACTTACGTGTCTCCAAACGGTCACCTCCATAGGGCCACATAAAAATTAAGGGTAAGGCAATGTACTTTACAGTTAAAAATAAGTCAAAGACAGCTAAGTTTGTACAAGATGTACATTATTTACAATATGTACAGGACTATATGCATATATATATTTAAAATACATGTTGCCACCCTGGAGGGTTGAAAGAAGGAGAGATTTTATGGAAGTGTAGGCCGATGTGGGTGGGGGAAAAGAAGAGCCAGCAGGGGTGGTGTCACTCAGTTGTACTAAGGGAGATAATTGTGATGATGAAGTCTACAATGGTTGTTTCCCCTGAACCAGAGGGAGTGCACGGTAAATGAAAAATAGTTTGTATACTATTGAAGGAAAATTGATAATGGTGAAATGTAAAATGGTAAAAAGACCAAATATTACCTAGATACGTTAAGATAAACCCAAAAAGCTCTAATCTATCCAATATTATTAGTATACTGATGATAACATTGTAGGAAATAATACTAAAGTACCTTATATGGTATCCAAATGACAATTAGACAGTAAAACCGAGGCAATTTGCTATATAAAATAGCAATTTAATATAAAAAATTAGGATATTTGCTATAAAAGTAGCAATTTTAGCATGAGTTAATGCAATAATAATAAAATTAAGGCAATTTGCTATATAAAATAGCAGTTTTCACAAAAATAAGGAAATTGCTACACAAGATAGCAGTTATAATAATCCTTAATGTGCTCCAAGGTACAAGATTAGTACTTTCAGCAAGGTCGACAATACTTTGTCCTAGATAGGGCTAAATAGGTGTTTATAATGGTATAAGGCCCTGCACCGTGCACTCCAGTCCGACATGGTTCTTCGAGTTTGAAGGGGAAAGGGTGGGGTGTCAAAGAGGAAGGGAGGGGGTGCAATGCAGCCAACAATCCCAGGTTACTGGACAGCCTCGTCCTTTCTTGTAATAAGAAATGCCATAAAATATGATTATTTTAAAAAACTGAAAAATGTAAATGGTGGACTAACGTCATGCTCTCATAAAAAATGTATTAAAATAAAGAAGACCAGGTCAATGCCATTGGCCTGATTTAGAAAGGGCGGGGTAGAACAATAAACCCATTAAAAACTAAAATAAAGGTTGTGTAAAAGCGACACAAATCCAACACAATTATTTGATTACATCAGGTTTGTGCAGAGATTACACATTTTTAAAAGAAAACAGTCACAAGACTGTATAATTAGGTGGGTGTTGGCTGCTCTCCCTCCCCCAATGACCTAGATTTTGTCAGTTATTTGACAATCTAGTAAGTATTTGGCGAGGGCAGAGAAGACCGGGCCCCTAGCTGCTCCCTTGGGGTCTAGCACGTTGGTAAGGTTAAAAACTAGTCCATGGGAGTGCAATGCAGCTTCAAGGTGGTCCCTCTGCGCCTTATGGTTAGGACAGTGTAGCAGCATGTGGGGCGCAGTGAGAGGTTCCTGGCACCTAGGACATGCAGGGTCTATACCGAGGACATACTTTCCTGCGCCACCGGGTAATAGGGTGGTTCCCATCCTCAGGCGCGTGATGGCTCTGTCAAGCACAATGCTTGCCGAGTATCTGTCAGGCGGCCTGAGGGTTTTCGCAGGTCTAGTAAAAGTATGTCGACGGGAAGACAAATTGTCGGTCCGGAGATTCCACTCGCCCAAAACAAATTTCTTTGTCAGGGAGTAGATCTCAGAAGGTGCCAGGGGTTCCCCAACATCTACGGCCCCCCTCAAGAGGCCCTCTTTGGCCCCCTTGTCGGCCTGTTCATTCCCACTGATGTTGACATGTGCTGGACACCATACTAATGTGACCTTTAAAGATTTATCTAGGCACTGTTGATGAAGTTCCAAAATGCTAGCTAAAATATCAGGCCTAGATCTGCTATTTCTGTTTTTTATGGACTCAAGAGATGACATTGAGTCTGATAAAATAGCAGTTTTAGTAGGTTTATTGACCAATATCCAGCACAGAGAGAATTTAATTGCCAAAAGTTCTGCTGTAAAAATAGAGAGATTGTTGCTGAGCCTGTGCGTTTTACTAATGTTTTTTGAAGGGATTACAAAAGAGTTGGCTACCAAACCAGAGTTAGGGCATTTGGAGCTGTCAGTGTAGATTTTTAGATGCTCAGCATACATATTATCTATAAGAGAGAGAGCTTCTGACTTGATGAGTTGTGGCAAGTCAGTTTTCGTTATTTTATTAGAGAGTGATAGGTCAACATCAATGGGTCCAAGCGTCCAGGGGGGGGGCCTTGGAGGGCCTCAGGTCTGCTACATGTACCTTGTCGAGACCGGCATCCTCAACCAGGGTCCTAATACTCGCACCAAAAGGTAGGGCGACATGCTTACGCTTAAGTATTTTCCCCTTGACGAAGGTGCCAGTCCCAACAAGTTTGTTTACGGGGTTTGAACCATGCCGAGACTTAACCCTGGCCCAGAAATTGAGGGACTGTTGTTTTCTACGCAAGTCAAGAGGTAACACACCGGCCTCCTCCTCTAGCAGTGCACCCGGTGTGCAGTTTAGGGCTCTCAGAGCTATCCTTAGGGCCTTGTGTTGAATGGCATCAACCATTTTTAGGGCGTTTGGCTTAGCACATGCATAGATTTGGGCTCCATAATCTAGCTTTGGACGTATAAGGGACTTGTAGAGTGTTAAGAGGCTATTTTTATCTGATCCGAAACCTGTGCCTCTTAACATTCTCATTAAATTTAGGTCCCTTTCGCACCTTTCTGCCAAATATTTAAAGTGGTGAGTAAAGGTTAACTGTTTATCTAGGTACATACCTAGAAATTTCACCACTTTTTCAAAGATAATTTTGGTGCCGCCTAAATTTAAGTCCAAAGAGTGCTGAAATTGTTCGCCAAATAGTACTCCTACTGTTTTGGTTGGAGAAATTTTGAATCCCCATTCAATTGCCCATTTCCATATGGAGTCTAAGCCTGCTTGAGCCCTCTTTTGCAGGCGTAACATGTTAGACCCCTTTAACCAAGTGCCTGAGTCATCGGCAAACTGGGAGATAACCATTCTTGAGTCTTTTACGGCATCAGGTAGACCGTTTACGATGAGGGAGAACAGAGTTGGGGATATTACGGACCCCTGAGGGGTTCCGCGATCAGTTATGGCTACCTCTGATAACTCCCCATCGACCCTGACCTGGATTTTACGGCCCTCTAGGAATGCTCTGAGGTAGTGGAAACAGTATCCAGTGATTCCATAGTCAGCTAGCTTTTTTAGTATGCCGAAGGTCCATGTTAAATCAAAGGCAGCCTGAAGGTCCAAAAAAATTGCTAATACTGATTGCCCTTGATTTTTTGCAGAAAGAATATCATGTTGTAATCTAGCTAGCTGATCAAGAGTAGATCGCCCCTTCCTAAAGCCAGACTGGAAGGGGTTTAGTATGTTATTTGATTCCAATAAGTGTTCTAATCTATTTTTGACCATTATTTCTAGTAATTTACCTGCATGTGATGTTAGACTTATTGGTCGATATGAGTTTGGATCATTTTTGTCTTTACCAGGTTTAGGAATTGGAATCACTGTGGCCTGCTTCCACTCGGGTGGTATCCTGCCTGTCCTATACACCTGATTGAATAGGTTAAGCCAGATTTTTAGAGTTATGGCTGGCATATTTTTAAACATTAAATATGCTATTTTGTCAGGCCCCGTGGCGGTGTTGCTCCTGCTGTTAATGGCACTTAATAATTCTGTAATAGTGATAGGTAAATTGAGAGGCGTGCTATTATCCCCAGGCTCATTTAAAATATTTCGGTGCTCAGTCTCAAACCGCTTTTGATAATTCAGAGTTTCAACGGGAAGGTTTGAGTCACTGGAGACAGATTGGAAATGTCGTACCAAAAATTGAGCCTTGTCCCTTGGGGTTGTGGCAATTTCGCCTTTGTATTTAAGTAGCGGTACAGGAGTGAATGAATTTCCTTTAATTCTGTGAATTTTTTGCCAAAAATCCCTAGTATTTTTCTTATTAATGATAGCTGAATCACAGAATTCTTTCCAATTTTGTGTTTTTGCGTCCAAAATAACCCGCTTTGCCTGATTTTCGAGGGACCTATAATTAAGAAGATTATGCTCAGCGGGGTTCTTTTTAAGGATTTTTAAAGCATTTTTACGATCCTGTACCGCATTGGAGCACGCCTCATTCCACCACGGGACCCTATTTCTGGCTTTGACCTTGCCGGAGGAGACCGGTATGCTACATTCCGCTATGGACAGTATCCTGCTGGTTAAGTTAATACAAAACAGATTTGGATCCTGGGAGTGAACATCTGCAAGGGAGAGATCTGAGCAGAGGTCCCTAAACTGAGCCCAATTAGCTTTATCCAATAACCTTGTGAACACTCTAGAGGCCACATTTATTGTCCGATCTTTATGAAACTTGGTCAGAACATTTGTCCCAATCATACCTCGACCGAGATCGAAACTGGGTCATGCTGGGTCAAAAACTAGGTCACTAGGTAAAAAAACAACTTGTGAACACTGTAGAAGTCACATTTTATGCCCAATCTTCATGTAACTTTGTCAAAATGTTTGTCTTAATGATATGTTGGCTGAGTTCAAAAATTGTTTCGGTCCATTGAAAAACATTGCCGCCAGGGGGCGGGGCAGTATTCCTTAAATGGCTATAGAGAAACCTTGTGAACACTCTTGAAGTCACAATTGTTGCCCAATCATCATGAAACTTGGTCAAAACATTGGTTTCATGGATATCTTGGACAAGTTTGAAAATGGCCCAGATCGGTGAAAAAACATGGCCGCCAGGGGTCGGGGCAGTTTTCTCTATATGTATATAGTGAAAACATGTGAACACACTAGAAGTCACATTTTTGGTCAAATCTTCATGAAATTTGGTCAGAACATTTGTTTCCTTGATACGTCGGTTGAGTTCGAAAATGGTTTGGATTGGTAGAAAAACATGGCCGCCAGGGGGATCTTTTTCCGTATGTTTATATAGTAAAAAAAAAGCTTGTGAACACTCTAGAAATCATATTTTTTGCCTAATCATCATGAAATTTTGTTTAAACATCGATTTTATAGATATCTCGGACGAGTTCGAAAATGGTCATGATCGGTGAAAAAACATGGCCGCCAGGGGGCGGGGCAGTTTTCTCTATATGTATATAGTGTAAATATGTGAAAAGTCTAGAAGACACATTTTTTGCCCAATCTTCATGAAATTTGGTCAGAACATTTGTTTCCTGGATATGACGGATGAGTTCGAAAATGGTTCGAATCGTTAAAAAAAACATGGCCGCCAGGGGGGGGGGGGGTCTTTTTCCTTATATTTATATAGTAAAGATGCTTGTGAACACTCTAGAAGTCACATTTTTTGCCTAATCATCATTTATTTGGTCAAAACATTGGTTATGTGGATATCTCGGACGATTTTGAAAATGGTCATGATCAGTGGAAAAAAATGGCCGCCAGGGGGTGGGGCAGTTTTTCCAATATGTATACACGAAAACATGTGAACAGTCTAGAAGACACATTTTTTTTTCCAATCTTCATGACATTTGGTCAGAAGATTTTTTCCTGGATACGACGGTTGAGTTTAAATACGACGGTTGAGTTCAAAAATGGTTTTGATCCAACTAGTTACATGACCGCCGGGGGGGGGGGGGTCATTTTCCTTAAATTTATATACTAAAAAGCTTGTGAACGCTCTCAAAGTCACATTTTTTGGCAAATCATCATGAAACTTGGTAAAAACGTTTGTTTTATTGATATATTGGATGAGTTTGAAAATGGTCGTTATAAGTGGAAAAACATGGCCGCCAGGGGATGGGGCAGTTTTCTCTATATGTATGTAAGAAGCATTTTCCTATATATATATTTAAAAAAGTCTGGGTATTAAAAACATGGCCACCAGGGTGGGTGGGGTAATTTTCTTTATAGGCCTATTGTGAATACTTTGGAACACCTTATTTTTAAAGTCAGTCTTCTCATAACAATGATTTGCAATATTTGCTGAAGCGTTTTAATCTTTGTTTCTTTCCATCTCAGTCTCTCAGGTGAGCGACCCAGGGCCCTTTGGGTCTCTTGTTTGAAATTTGGATATAAATTCAATAATATAACGTCCTTCTTGAGTTTCTGTGTCACTTAATGATAAACCCTTTATTATATGAGTCGTGTTCTGAGAAAACTGGGCACTTTATGTGCGTAAAGTGTAGTCCCAGATTAGTCTGTGCAGTCTGCACAGGCTGATCAGGGACGACCCTTTCCGCTTAAATAGGATTTTTTCTAAGAAGAGACTTCATTTAAACGAAAATTGTCATAAAAGCGGAAAGTGTCGTCCCTGATAAGCCTGTGCGGATTGCACAGGCTAATCTTGGAGGACACTTTACGCACATGCATTATGCCAAGTTTTCTCAGAACACGACTCAAATACATCAACACATATGTCGGTCACTAGGAAATCCGGGCTTAATGCGTGTGTCCCAACTTGAAAATTACCGGTACCTTTCAATTGGGTAAAAATGAATGCGAACAAATTCTCGTTTGTGATCTGCGCTCTTTTTATTTGCTCACTTGTAGATAATGCACTTGTCAAACATAGTTGACGCAACTTTCCTTCCTTTTGTGAATATTTCGGAAGGAAATTGGGAATTTTGTTTTCTTCTATGCTTGGGAAAGTTCCTTCTACGGGTACATTATAAAGAAGGAAAAAACGCTGGTCGATTCTAGTGCTCGATATTTATTTGTTTTGTTAAATTTAGTGAAATTATTATGAAGTTTGCGATCGTGTTGTTACGTGCGATCGTATTCTTTAAATTATCTTTATTAAATAACATCACCTTAAAAAGTAATCTGACAAAGATTTCTGCAAGCCATTGCATATTCTTGTTGATGTGCGAATCGCAAAAAAAAAACAAGAGATTGCCTACCGGTGAAACTCCACCATTGTCAGATTTTTTTTTAATTGTTGCCATAGCAACCAGAGTTCTTGACGTAGGAAAAAAATGAAATGACGTGCATAATCTCCATATTGCCATCTATCCATGTTTCAAGTTTCATGAAAAAATATGAAGAACTTTTAAAGTTATCGAAGGATCCAGAAAAGTGTAACGGACTGACTGACTGACAAACAGACTGACGGAGTGCAAACCATAAGTCCCTTCCGGTTTCACCGGTAGGGGACAATAACTATAAAATAGTTTAGCCGACCTATCTTTATGACGTTTTTGGAGATCCAAAAAAAAAATTTGGCCTTATTGCAGACACATTGTTCTGCATAAAATATTTAAACAGTACAAAAATAACATATGAATTTTACACATTATACCTGGTCTTATCAAGTGTAATTGTAAAGTTTAAAATTGTAAACGGCTTCGGAAGGGTTTGGAGACTTAGGTTCAATTCCAGTGGGAACTTAGCACATCCAAGCATATGTGACAGAAAAAAATGAATTTGCATAACGTCGGAGATAAAACGGAAAACAAACACATATGAATATTCGAAGATAAAGACGGCTAAGAGTGCCCTTGAGAATTAAGTAGCAGTCATTGCTTGGTAACGCGATAAGGGGATTTGCAAACCAATCAATATATGACCATCGTTAGGGATAATTCGGAGACGGTGGTAAAGGTGAATTAGGAAGGAAATGTTAAAAGCCTGCGTGCAAGATAAACCGGACCTTGGTCCGGGAAATCTGGGATTAATGCATAAAGTGTCGTCCCAGACTAGCCCCAGATTAGGTAACACGCTGATCAGGACAGACTGCACCGGCCAATCAGAGACGACACTTTCAGCATTTATGGAATTTTTCGTTTCTAAGAAGTCTCTTCTAATCGGAAATTCATTTTAGGTGGATAGTGGCGGCCCTGATAAGCATGTGCTTACACTTATAATGCATATAGGTATTTATTTATGCAAAGAGGAAAACACACGTATATTTTTTATTGTAAGAAAATTGAGTGTGAAACAAATTAGAAAAATACATTATTTCTAAATACATCAACCATGATTCCTTTAGCAGATTGTTACTTCATTTTACTTTATAAATTCGCTCATGCGTACGTTTATAATATATTAACTGCACTATTCTAGTGTGTTGTTTTCTAGCTAGCTACATACAACAATTTCATTCTGAGGCTAAATTGTAAATATTCGTATAAAATACGCACAAGAACGTTATAACAACGGTGGTATCGGGCATGTGCAAATAAAGAATAGTTTTTCACAGGCACGTGGCAGACGCGGTACAATATAGATTCGAACGCCATGTCTGCCATGTGGGGCCATACAATTAACAACATAAAACATTCAAATGTATTAAATTATGTAAATGAGCAGAAAACTGACAGACGCCGTTGCGTGGCTGTTTTTTGCATATTGATTGTCACCTTTAAATTATCATTAATTTTATAACACATTGGGAAGTTGTTTTGGTCTCTGGTAGTATGCGCCTTTACTGAAATGCATCTTCAAGTTTGTAAGATGTTTAACGATAAAAAGTTAAATACACTAAAACAAATATCGTTTTAATAGTGGTGTACATGTAAATAGCTTTCCTATTATCTACTGAATTGCTCAAGGATAAAGTCCACCTATATATGTAAGTTGAATATGTGGCTATTTAATGTGTTCACACGCGCATATAAATATTATATGATTATACAGGTATATATACATGTACAGACTTTGAAAAATCGTTCCTGTCTGTTTCCCCGAATAAAGCATATTTTAGTAAATACCGTACGTTAACACAAATAAGAGTAAGTTTATGATACAGTGTCCAAGTATGGAAAAGAAAAACATGCATACTGTTTTATTATCAGCAAGTTTTTTTCTTACGTTAAAACTTTCAATCTTCATCCTTATCAAATGGAGTCGTGTTCTGAGAAAACTGGGCATACCGTTATTACTCCATGTTTTCGGACACTTAAAAATAATTATTTTTGTTCGTGTCCGAAAACTTAGATACTAAAAATATTCACAAAATACAGGTGTCCGAAAACTTAGATTCGAACATTTAAGTGTCCGAAAATAGCGTCAATTGTATCAACGCCTACCGGTTATAGCACACGCTTGTAAAATACCATGCCGTATAGTATAAATTACAGTTATATATGTTTGCACTGCATTTTAAATAATTTTAAATGCTTAATTAATTTGACAGAAAGTTACTACAAAGTTGTACTTTGACCAACGAATTCAAAGATGAGCATGTGATGTACCGATACTCGCTAGTATGAACCTGTAATTAACGCAACAAGAAAAGCGACGAATTATTTGTTTGTTCATTTCCGATAGTTGTTGTCTAACACATTCCACCTCGTAAAACTTGCAATAGGGTGTATCACACGTTGAAGGTTTGTCATTTGTCACAGTTATTTTACTAAGAAGGGGTAGTACCATTGCGGTAGATAATTGAACTTTTAATTGGCGCTACCCCTGGTCATAACGCTTAAGCTATCGGGCGAAACCATTGTTTCATACCGGTTTACAAGGTTATTTACCCAATACATGTAACGCAAATGAAATGGTCCGTTGCCCTTAGGCATGCACCTGCCATGTTTTATGATGTTAATCTGGTTGTAAAACCCCATGATCGAAGTGTCATTAGATATCGAAAACAGGACCGAAATTTGGTAAAATAGCGCTGTAAAATGTACTGTCCGAAAACTTAGAGACATTAATTATGGACGAAAACTCGTGTGTAAAAAAAAATTAAGAGTCACGAAAAATAATTATTTTTGCTAAAAAAGGGGGTGTCCGAAAACTTGGAGTGTCCGAAAACATTGAGTAATTACGGTAATGCATGTGCGTAAATTGTTGTCCCAGATTAGTCTGTGCAGTCCGCTTTTATGACATTTTTCGTTTCAATGAAGTCTCTTCTTAGCAAAAATCCCATTTAGGCGGAAAGTTTCGTCCCTGATTAGCCTGTGCGGATTGCACAGGCTAAGCTGTAACGACACTTTACGCACATGAATTATGCCCAGTTTTCTCAGAACAAGACACAAATGAACCGCGCTCTGTTAAAACCGGGCTCACTGCATGTTTCTCTCAAATAAGACTGCCCAGTCTGCACAGGCTAATCAGAAACGACACTTTCCGCTTTCATGATATTTTTCGCTTTAAAGAAGTCTCTTTAGACTTTAGAAGTCTCTAAAAGAAAATCCAGTAACGGCCGAAAATGTCGTCCCTTACAAGCCTTTGCGGACTTTACGCACCGGAATTATGCGTGGTTTCCCCGAGCACGTCTCAAATGATCCTGTCATTTCAAAGCGAGATTATACGATTTTGTCAAATATCTATTAATTTATATAAAATGTGTAAAAAAACTTATAAAACATGTTTTTCAATATAAATTAAAATAAAAGTTAAGAAGATCATGTGTCGAAAAATGCGAAATAAGCCAGATATTTAATTCTGAAATCGAAAATGTCTGTACAGTCAAATTCGCCAGCATGTAAATCATGCATGTACGATGTGAATCTAAATTTAGTGTAACGGTTCATTTTAAATTCCTGCAACGATATCTATTCATTCGACACACGAACACTAACTAAAAAGACGAATGCTTTGGTTATTGTAGAAAATTATGTACGAAATATCTTCGTCACAATCGGCTCGGTGCGCTAATTTGCCTTTGCTGCATTTTATGGCATTCGTCTTCAATGTATAATTTTTCTTGCCTATTCTGTGCTATTGTAGCATATTTTATCGATATATTACAATTTTACACATATAAAATCGTATTATCTCGCTTTAAAGGCAAAATAATATAAACGATGAGTGTCTCAAAAATTAATTCGCATAACACGCGACTCGTTTTTGAATTTAGGGCAACCGTCTGTTTAAATCGACTATAAAATGCCTCAAAACATAACAGAATACGATACACAAACACCCGTAAGTTAATTAACTGGTTTTCTGAGACTGTCATAAACAGCACGTTCAACTCAAACTTGCTTTGAAAGCCGCCTCTCGAACGCTTTAATCATGCAATACGCAGCGACCAAACCGTCCCTGGGGACCGACCAGTTAACGGAAATGTAGGGGTGAGAAGTATTGAATTATTTATACAAATCGATACAGGTTTTCTTTGGGCATCCTTTTGTCATAGGAGGTATTGTTTCATTGATGTTTAGTGTAAACTGAGCATAAAAATTTACGATGAATTATACAGATGGTCATTATGCAAGGGAATATTAAATGTCTATACGGCTGACTTAGAGTGATCATGCATGTATATTATTCTTTTGTTTGCTAGTCGTAATAAGCATTAAATGGGGCCTTTTCACGTTTTGGTAAATTGCCAAAATTAAAAAAAATTGTTTCAGATTCACAAATTTTCCTTGTAGTTATGATATTTGTGAGGAAACAGTAATACTGAACATTTACCATTCTCTAAAATATCCATTATATGCATCTTTTGACGATTTAAAAACCTGATATTATAAAGCGTTGCAACGCGAAACGGTTTAATAATTTGGAGAGTTCTGTTGTTGTCGTTATATTGTGTAACACAACGCGGATTGCTTATATAAAGTATAAAATACATCACTAATGACATGAGCACGGATGGTCGAGTGGTCTAAGCGATATACTTTTGCTCCAGTTTTTTTTTTCCTTTCTTTAATTGTATTCTTGTTTTACTGGGTCTTTTTTAGATACGATGTTTACATTTATCAATATAAAGCATTTAATGACAAACTTTCATACATGCCTAAAACTGTGAAAAGGCCCATTACGTATAGCGTGTTACATATATTTAACACGGCATTAATAAATAGGTAACTACGTTGCTTAAATCATAATTTACCTGATATTAACCTGGTATTACCAATGAATCGTACACAAATGTGAACACATCCAAACGCTTGATTGCTGTTAGTCATAATGTTTAGTTTTCCGAAATCTATCAAAATCGGCGTTGATTCTAATGTTCTTTATAAAGACGGCACTTCCTTGGTGGTGGAAAAATAACAAATGTCCGATGGCCGCCCGAGAACATTAATACAAATGCAGGAACGTTTCGTCAATGTCGTCCCAAAATCGTGTTACCGACAAGTAATTAGCCGTGTGTAACCACGAGCACCTTGCTCAATTAAATCAGGGGAAAATAAAAAAGAATGTCCAATCAATCAGGTCTTTTCTTTTTTATTTTTTATTGATTTCGTCGGCGTATGTTTTATTATTGATTTACTTAAAAGGTATGCACTTCTTTGAATAAAATTAGTATTAATAAAAAAGAACAATACAAAATAATAAATGAGGACATCAGTCTTATAGATGCCTGTCGTTGTCAAAAATAAAAATATGGCTCGATTGGTCATTGTCGGATCGGGTACTACTTTATTTACAGTATCTTAAATTCGCCATATGTCGCTAAAATACTAACTAGGAGAGTTATATAAAATAATATAAAGTAGAATGGACTTCCTGCCTGGGAAGTAAAATTTTTAAAGTGATGAAATTTTTATGTACAAAACGATAATTTATATTCATGCGTATAAGTTATAGCTGGGTCATTAATGAATATTGTTCATGTAACGTTGAATAATGTCCATACATACGTATTGATGTTGTAACATCGTTAGACATTCGCTTCAAGCTGACAAACAAACACACAATTCGCAGAAAACGATGTACAACATGTAAACCCCCAGATAGTATTCATATCTATATGAAAATGCAATGCTGTGTGCACAATTGATTTACTGATTTAATGGTTAAATGCACATTTTGTCTATCTTTCAAAGCATTTTCTACCAGTTATGTATATCAAATACATCTTACTATTCTTACGTTAAGGTTTTTAACACATTTTGATAAAATACATACCTGCATTACTTTACTCCAGCGGATAAAACAATTAAATCCACTCACTCATTGAATGTACCCGCGATAAATACTATTTTATAAAATCCCACAAGTAATCAACACACAAGTCGTGTGTATAAGGTGAAGCAACTGACGCGTAGAAACGAATAAATACGGTCAAAAATGTAACCGCTAACACAAGATATTATCCGCATTGAAAGCTAAGCAACAGACTTTGTATTCATATGATACGTGTTACATGAAGCTAACCTTTTGATCGATTTTGCTTACAATGGATAGGTGCATCACAATGCCGCGTTTCGTTTCTTGAATATATGTATTTTGTGTTTGTATTTGCATCAAATGTCAATCGAGATTTAATGTTTCGCAGGGTAAAAACCTCACTATTTATCATAGCACAATACATAAAGACCTTTTACGTGAGTACAAGTTTAAATTCACATATAAATATACAGTACAACCTGAAGCGATCAAATAACTTGTATATCCATTCATTATTTATTTTTTTCTCAGTGTTTAAGCCTCACAATTTATCATAGCACAACACATATAGACCTATTATGTGGCTACAAGTTTAACCCATTTATGCATAGCGTATAAAAATGGCATTGGCAAACAGCGTAGACCTAGATGAGACGCCGCATGATGCGGCGTCTCATCATGGTCTACGCTGTTTGCTTACAGGAATTTCTGTAAGTTATATTCTTAATATAGAAATAAATAGACTATACATCCCAAATTTTGGAAATAAATTGGTTCAATTTAAAAGGATGGGAGAGTCCACTAGACATAAATGGGTTAAATAAACATGTAAATATCTAAACGATGAAGTAAATCAGGCAACACAAATAACTTGTATATATGCATCCATTTACCTGTTATTCACATGTTAAAAGACACAGACAAGCTACATACAATGTAATAGAAGATTATTAACCTACCTGTTTGTATTGTATACAATCCAATAGTAGATGAACAACAATTGCGATGACGAAAACCTTACGAATTAGCTATACAGACTAGAGTATGGTGTAAAATTATTGGAAACGTATACCTCTCTCATAACTTATAACAACATTTATCCGATAAACGATATTTTCACACGCCGATGTTAGCCGCTTCTAGCCAGTTATTTATCAAGGAGATTAATAATTTTAGGTTTTTTAAATGGGGGTATTGTCAATAAAACAGTTGCTCAATTGAATACGTCATCAGAACAAATGCTGCATTATTAATCATTTTCAAATAATTACATTTAGACCATTGCGACATATTTGGTGTGAAAAATATGTTTCATACAGTTACTTAGACACCTTAGACACCTTAGATCCTTTATAATTCAAATTCGAAGATGACTAGACAATTTTAAGACCTTAAAGTCGAAGAAAGACCTGTTTACAGACAAGATTCCATTCTCTGTTTGAAAATTCATGTTATTTTTTAAAATTTGTTTAAGGATAATATCTCTACCAAATAATGAATATGTCGTACAGACATGGACTCGGTATATGACGGCGTAGAATATGTCGTACAGACATGGACTCGGTATATGACGGCGTAGAAAGTAACTGTTAATGTACAAACAGAAACAGCAGGAAAATTAGAGAAACAACAATTTTCGGGACGAAAATATATAATAAGAAACAATGAGCACAGTTTTGTGTACGATAAGTGGGACCCCGATATAATAATAAGAAACAATGAGCACAGTTTTGTGTACGATAAGTGGGACCCCGATATAATAATAAGAAACAATGAGCACAGTTTTGTGTACGATAAGTGGGACCCCGATATAATAATAAGAAACAATGAGCACAGTTTTGTGTACGATAAGTGGGACCCCGATATAATAATAAGAAACAATGAGCACAGTTTTGTGTACGATAAGTGGGACCCCGATATAATAATAAGAAACAATGAGCACAGTTTTGTGTACGATAAGTGGGACCCCGATATAATAATAAGAAACAATGACCACAGTTTTGTGTACGATAAGTGGGACCCCGATATAATAATAAGAAACAATGACCACAGTTTTGTGTACGATAAGTGGGACCCCGATATAATAATAAGAAACAATGAGCACAGTTTTGTGTACGATAAGTGGGACCCCGATATAATAATAAGAAACAATGAGCACAGTTTTGTGTACGATAAGTGGGACCCCGATATAATAATAAGAAACAATGAGCACAGTTTTGTGTACGATAAGTGGGACCCCGATATAATAATAAGAAACAATGAGCACAGTTTTGTGTACGATAAGTGGGACCCCGATATAATAATAAGAAACAATGAGCACAGTTTTGTGTACGATAAGTGGGACCCCGATATAACAACGCGTATTAATGCACCACATGTTCACACCGAGATGTTTGCTGATTCTTGCACCACATGTTCACACCGAGATGTTTGCTGATTCTTATCGGTTATGTATTTTTGATAGGACTGGATTTCAATGTTTAGTGGGGGGTATTGTTTATCAAACCTTTTTCATTGACTGCGTATTAATATGCAAAATTCATCTATGTTTAGACTGATATAGATTTTGAACCTACCGTCAAATAAAATACCGGCATCAATAGTATATTTCCATACCATGTTGTTATAAAGAAACATGACAGTGTGCAGGATCACGTGACTTTGTTGGTTCACAACTAAACGTTAATGGATGTAATCACACCGGTATTTTTTTTTCAAACTACTTTTTTAAACAAGTTTTCTTAAGAATTTTAACTTACGCATAAAATACAGATTTTTATGCTGCTTATGGCAATTTGAAATACATCATAATTACTTTATTTAATAAGCATAAGTTCATGTTAAATAATGCCATGTGTACTGCACGGTTATACTTCCCGCAACGGGAAATTTTGTAACTGATTTCAGACGTTTCCATCGATTGATTCTTAAACCAAGATAACGGCACGCAGTACAAGAAAAGCTGTCTTTTCCGCACGAGTTATTTTCGCAAATGTATATCAATAACTTAAGATATTTGTCAAAATAAAGTTTTTACCGGCATGTTTACATTCTGTCCTGCCCGTGTGTAAACCCCTGAAAACCCCGTTGATTCTGCACCCTGATGAGATCTTACAGTGCTCAAATTTGAACCGGAGCTTTACGCCACGATATTTAGATATCTTAAAGTCGAGGAGAGACTGCGTTTACTGTGTACATAACCAAACAAGATTTAAACAGAATTATATTTTCTTTTTAAATGTTCATGTTATTTATATCTATTAACTGTGAGACAAAGATACAGCCAAATGTAATTAATATGTCGTAAAGCGATTGACTCACCTGTATGCTGACTGAGAAAACCCTTATTTATAATTGACCAATGTTCATTCAAGGTTGCTCTATGAAGCGCAGTCTTGTCATAAAACGCATACTTTTATACAGGATTGTTTAAATATGTCAGGTCTAAATGTAAAATTCAGAAAGCAAATGTTGCATACATTGGCAAGCACAAATATAGGTCTAATAAAAACATAATGGGAATTAATATGGATGTAGCACAAACTTAAAAATCCTTGGCATAAATTTCCACGTTGACCTTTCACAAATGTTGAATATTTTTAACAATGAAAAAATCATTGGAAACAACACACAACTTTAACACCAATTAGAAATACATGTATTATTATCGTGAAAACAGCAATTGCATCATTACAAATTCACGTGTTCATAACACTGTCTTACCAAACGAATACTAGGTAAAATTCAATAAAGTCTATCATTAGCTTTAGTTAAAATGGGTTCAGCAAAAACAGTTTACATCAATTGTAAAAGAATAAAGTGCAGGAAGTTTAAACTGATCACTCTGATCGCATTTATTACAGTAATGTAACTTACTTGGTTATAAAGAATTTAACCTCAATGGATGAATTGTATAGATATTGCAACACTGTATTTTGATACTATTACAATGTTCAATTGCAGTTATCATAATGCTTGAGATACATCTAACAGAATGTCTAACCCTTTTTGGACAGACGTTTGAGAGGCTACTCACGTTATTGTGCTTAATTGGTAGTGAGTACAGACGAATTCTAGTTTTTTTTATACTCTTTTTTATTATCCATATATATTTATTGGAAATAAAAGTTAGTATGATTCGATGCTGAAATTCATTGTATGTGAACTTTTTGAAAATGGAATGTTTATTTATAGTAATGCATAAAAGATGATGTGAATAGTAAACATACATTTCAATACTTAAATAGGATTGACAATCAGGGACGACACTTTCCGCTTTAATGGTATTTTTCGTTTAAAGGAAGTCCTTTTTTACTGAAAATCTAGTAAAAGCGGAAAGCGTCGTCCCTGATTAGCCTGTGCGGACTGCACATGCTAATCTGGGACAACACTTTACGCACATGCATTATGCCCGGTTTTCTCAAAACGCGACTCATTTGTTTTTATAAAATGATACTGATTATCAATATTTTCATTTTTTCCAAACACAGAGAGGGAAATTTAAAACATGTGTTATTGGAATGGCAGATATCTTAAAAATAGTTGATGGCTCGTAACCATGACAATCTCTTCCGTTCATGAATTAGACAATTGTTCTCCTTGGGTATTCAAAAAATTCTGTTAGAGCCATAAATAATGTTATTTTTTCTAATTATACTGCATTCCAAGAATAAAAGAAGTCAAGAAACACGCAAAGTTTGAATAGGATTTTAATATAAAACATAATTCAGTATCTTTAGACAGTAACGAGAAATCGTATACTCTGTTATGAAACAAACGTAGTATTGGATGGTTGTTTTAGTAATTACAACTTTATAAAAATTAAATGAAATTTAAGACAGGACGTGTGTGTTGTAAAAAAGTGTCGTCTCATATTAGCCTGTGCAGTCAACACAGGCTAATTAGGCACGAAACTTTACGCCTCAATTGGATTTTTGCAAAGAAGAGACTTTCTATAAACGAAAAATATCATAAACGCGGAAAGTGTCGTCCCTGATTAGCCTGTGCGGACTGCACAAGCTTATCTTGGACGACACTTTATGCACATTCATTTAACCCCCTTCACAAAGAGCATTGCCCATATTTACATACCATCATGTCTTGTGAGAAAACTACTTTCTTATAACAAAACATCAACCTGACAAACGCAGGGGCATGTCTTTTGTACGCGTTTGCAAGAATCCAATTTTAAAAGACGTATTGTATATTTAAAGATCCACGTTCTCACTAATGAAATGATGGCAAACAGAAGTCTCGATAAAAATTGTGTTATCTTCTGGTCTGATAAATGAGACGCGTTCTGAGAAAACGGGGCTTCATGAAGGTGCGTAAAGTGTCATCATAGATTAGCCTGTGCAGTCTGCACAGGCTAATCAGGGACGACACTTTCCGCTTTTATGGTATTTTTCGTTTGCAGGAAGTCTCTTCTACACGAAAATCCAGTTAAGGCGGAAAGTGTCGTCCCTGATTAGCCTGGGCGGACTGCACAGGCTTATCTGGGAGGACACTTTACGCACATGCATTAAGCCCAGTTTTCTCAGAACGCGACTCAAATAGGAATTAGCAATGGTGGGTCTCGTTCTTTGCCAATTACAAAATATATGTATGCCTTTATTTACTTAACTATAGTGCAATTGCGTATTATCAATAGTAACGTTCCTATCAATATAAATAATAATGCGAATGACTATGACACGTAGAATTGCTTAAATGGGCAATTTATTGAAAAGAATTAGTTTAGTTTAAGCCTATTTATTTTAGCTCGATTGCATCGAAAGCTTTAGGTTTATTGGAAGCGCTCTCGAATCCGTTTCTTGGTACAAGAACCAGTACTTGTTGTCTTTGAGAGAGATCTAAAGCACGGTCCCACGGTAGGGATCGAACCCAAGACCTCTCGGTCGCTGGGCAGACACCATATCTACTGCGACGCGGCGACCTGGTTGAAAACAATTAGTGTTGACTTCTTAACAAGGACGTGTTAAACGGTTAGAGCCATGTTTATATAAGTAAATAAATTAGCGTATTGAGATAATGCATTCTGTAAATATACAAAATGTTTGTTTTGTTGGTCGTACTTGTTTAGTCTTAACCCATTTATGCCTAGCGTCCTGAAAAAAGGACATTGCAAACAGCGTAGACCCAGATGAGACGCCGCATGATGCGGCGTCTCATCTGGGTCTGCGCTGTTTGCTTAAAAAAATTCTGTAAGAAATATTCTAAATATAGAAATAAGTATACCAGACACGCCTACTTTTGGAAATAAATTGATCCAGTTTTGAAGGGTGGGAGAGTCCACTAGGCATAAATGGGTTAATAATTTTCACATTTTGTTGTTATGATACATGTAGTTACATTTTAAGAGCATTTCTAGCAATATTTGTTCATTTATATCATAAACTGACGCAGAATTGCATGATAGAACACATTTTCGTTTCCACAACTTGATCACTGGATCTTATATGTGGTACCCAGTTTAACATTTTCCCATTTTTATAGTTGTGAGTATTCGTTATCTTTGTGTAAGCGATCACTGAAAATCAAACATTAATTTATTTTATTAAAATGTCGTTTCTTTATCATTTTCATATAATAAAACATATTTCAATTTATTTAGGTCATGATCAAAATAAACCAACAATCACAAAAAACAAAACAGACACCATAACGCACTTATACAAATGAAGTTACGACCTTCACCAGTGATGATAAGATATCGACCTCTTATTTCACCAGAATATCAGTCAAGTTCTAACAACGGCGCAATATGCCAGTCGATACATAACACGTAATAGAATAATAGAATAATATCTGACATTTAATATCCGTCTTTTCCCAAATTCGGCAGACGATATAGTATGTATACACAATTATTGTGTTATATGTCAATCGGTGTTTATAAAAAATACATTCACGCCAACTATTCTTGGAAAATTTAATAAGCAAAAATGTAAACATACATAAATAGAGTAAAATTAATACGATGACAGCTGCTTTGGGTATCAGAGAAAACCTTTTGCTATGGAAAACTTTACCTTATTTCGAGTTTATTGACTGTGAAAACATATGTCGAAAATGACCAGTGTTCATTTTGCGTTAGACCTAAACAAACGTCTGTCAGATTCAAAGACAGACATATGAACGCAGATAAACATTTTACAATTTTCTGCAAACACAAATATTGGATTTAAAAGACTATAGCAAAAGTCTGCTGTCTGACTGACGGCATATAATAATACTTCTTTAAAGATACCTGGCTCTGTTTCATTCGATTGTGCATATACCAATGCAGGTAAAACTGGGCCCTTACTGTTTCATGTTGTAGAAACCAGACCAAAACCCTTCGCGAGTCACCATGCTTCTGTCATACTTGTTCTCATTTAAGTCTAATTTGCCATTTGAATGCGATTTAGTGAAACGTTATTGACAGAACTGGACAAGCGACTGGGCTTCCCTGAACTTTCCACAAGCATGTCTGTAATTCAATATTTATTTTTAACAATATTCGATCCTTGCTATTCAGCCCACATCCGACACAATGTGTGTTATATTTCTGTTTGTTTTAATCAGAGAGACAGTAAACTGTTCTAACTACAACATGTACGCACCAATAAAACAAAGCACAAATAACAATATATGCTGCTAAATGTACACTTGTTGAAAGTATTTTAAATAAAAGTGTGCATGTGTTCAAAAGAAGAATTACGGTATGTCAACAACACATTATGTTTCCGGGTTAAACCTACTATTGGAGTTAAATAAACAAAAACACAATGACCTGTTTTAAAACACATGGAATAAACAAATACTCAAATATAATAATCTGTTGAATGTTATGACTATCTGTATTGCCATTCTGACTATCTGTATTGCCATTCTGACTATCTGTGTTGCCATTCTGACTATCTGTATTGCCATTCTGACTATCTGTATTGCCATTCTGCTCTCATGTTCGTACATATTGTCCGCTTCTTGATATGAGCGATTTGATGACATATCTTTGTTTCTGACGTTATTGTTTACATGTTAATCTTGCAATTCATCGATAAGAACTATGAAAACACCAACATAATTATGTATATGTGTGATTAACCGTCTTCAAAACATTAACACTATACATGTACACGGTAACGTAAAAACTGAGAGAATAGTAAAAGTCTGGCAACGAATTTCAAAGGTGAAACGTTCGTGTAGAACGTCTCTGGCTTCTGCTGATTGATTAATCTCACTAAGAAACCAACATGGCCACATAAATATTTAAAGAATAATTATTTTCGTTAATTACGTTTTTGAAAGATGTTATAGAGTTTTCCTGTGATATATATTTATAAATAGTTACCAATACGCGGCACTTTCTTCAGTGGGAACAGTTCATCGCATAATCGCATACAGCAAGTTATACGTTTTATAAGTGTTGTTAAAATGAAACGAACAGAGTTGAATACGTGTTTGCTGTGTTTGGTCGCTTTTTTGTTTTAAACGTGCATTTATACTTTCAAAAGCTGTGTTTAGTTGCTAGTTTGGTCGCTCCAAAGTTTGACAAATTGAGACCATTTATGATCAGAAAATATCGATTTAATAAGATTGAAGATAGTATCAAGAATAGCAGAGAATGAACGGTATATACACTTTCAGACAACATAACACCCCGAGTTCCTTTGTTTCATCGCAGAAGCTTACAAAAGACGTACCACTGCGTCTGCGAGTTTGATATCTGGTTGATGGAAATTACATGCGTACAAGACTCTCCATTGAAACAAAATAATATAGTATGGTTGTTAGCGAATGCATCCATAGGAAATATAGTCCCTGAATATTTGGCATTGCCCTTTTGCCGTATGTCTTTCGTTCTGTCTATATAACTCCCTTCATCCCTCTACAAAAAAGTATACAAAATATCTTTATTAGTATTGTTAACTGTAAAACACGGCCTTTAATCACGCGCGCCACCTCTTTTTGAGATGCATAAATAAATGAGCCGATGCAACTTCCGAGGTAGCGTTCAGACCCAGATGTTTTGAAATTTCATGGATAATTTTACAGGGTGATTAGGTTTTATATGTTTTATCAACATATTTCGCATGATTTTTAAAATCGGACAATGCAGTGGGATTCAGCGATTATTAATTTATCCAACGATTTACAGAAACATACAATTACAACCCATTTGGAAACGTGAGGACCTTGATAAGTTGTGGCATGGTAGAATTCGTAAAAGCAAATCGATGTCTTTTGTTAATACTGTGTTTTAACACGTGTGCTTTGTTTCATCTTATCAAAGATAGATTGATAATTGTGTTTATATTACCCCAATGCATTTTATTTAAAACAAAACAACGTTTATTCAACAGTACTATAAAGATATCAAATAAATTAATATAAATACAGTCGAAACCCGATGGCTCGAACTCGTTTGGCTTGAATTTTTGGTTGGCTCAAACTCTCCTCGAATCGCCGATTTTATAATGTATATATTCATATAATTTTTTGTCGAATGGCTCGAATTCGCGAGGGTCGAATAATCGGATGGCTCGAACTGTCTTCACAGTCCCGGTCACAATTTTCACACGTCTTTGTGTTTATTGAAAGCATGCGTTTAAAACTAAATTGATGAATTTTTTTAATTTTATTTGCAAATGTTCAAGGACAATTATTTATTTCTATTATCCGCAATGCGGAGATAACCCAGAACATTTTACTAGTGATGTGTTTTATAATTTTCTTTTTTATTTTTAAATGTGTGCTTTGCACTTTATCTTGTAATTGGTTTATTAGATTTTACACCCATTAACACATAAATAAGTTTTGTAAATCGTCTTCAATTTTGTAGCACTTAACAAAGTTAATTGTGTCAATTAAAAGAAAATAACACAAATATTGAACCGAAATTTTAGCACGATCGGCATACTCCGTCACTTTTCGATCGAATATAATAAACCAACATTGTTCGAAAGCAAGACGAAATTATATTCATAATTAAAATCATTGTTTTCAACGTGACATTTTTAGAGACAAAGACATATTAATGTTGGAACCATTGTTTTCGTTGATTGCTGAGTGTTATTTTTCGAAAATCAATTCCGCTGTTTAATTACGCTGTTGAAAGACAATGCGAGGGATTGTTTGTGTGGCATATATTCATAAATAATAATTGATGTGAGGAGGATTGTTTTATGAGAAACAGTACATCATGTTCAAAGATAGTAAAATTGCAAGACTGAGCGTAAACAATCTTCGACTACAGCTAGTTTGACACCTTCCTGCGTGAAGTAGTAGGGCAGAGTTCTATACAATATTTTATGTTCTTGCAATGTATATTTTGTTTTTATATAGTAAACGATGATACATTATATTTGGGAAATCGAATCCGATCCTAGCAGGATACATTATATTTGGGATATCGAAATAACTTTGCAACAAATGAGTGCGAAAACAAAAATTTATAAATGATGTTGCTATAATCGTTATGATTCATACATCTGTAAATGGACTAATACAAAAGCGACACTAAAACATGACATAAGGCCTTAGGACGTATTTTATTTACATCAATCGGATGTACATTTTAATATATAGACGTTTATCAGATTATGTACTTGATACGAATCACTACTAATCACTACGAATCACTACTAGTCACTACGAATCACTACTAATCACTACGAATCACTACTAATCACTACGAATCACTACTAATCACTACGAATCACTACTAATCACTACGAATCACTACTTATCACTACGAATCACTGCTGATCCCTTTAAATGTCCGTCCTGGTAAGTCTATGAAGCACCACTTTTTTTTTTGTAAAATTACAGAGGCTAATCCGGAACGATGTTTAACGAACATGTATTAAGCCTCTTGTCACCGACACCGGCTTATTACATGGCGTAATTAATGCTGAAACGAAACCCACAATTCATTACTGTCCTTATGTTAAAAGGAGATTCTAAGTACTACGAATCTACGAAATCGTATACATGCTATGATGTATTACGAAAACTAGGGAAACTAGCCCATAACGCAGATAATTGGAATTGACATAGGAAATGCAGTTCCGGTTACCGGCATTAGATTGGATGGAATGTCCGTCGGATAGAATGTCCATTACAGAGAGTGTGGGTACATTTGGTTAGCAAAATGTATAAGCGGTGCCATGTAACAGAAGAAAACAAAGTTGACATTACAGACAGAGGGAATGACCTTAAAAAGTGTGTATCGTACATGTATGCAGTTTTCGATATAATAATCGCATAAGCGACCATTTTAAATGGGCCTTTTCACGTTTTGTAAATTGGTAACAAAATTAAAAAAAATGTTTCAGATTCTCAAATTTTCGTTTTAGTTATGATATTTGTGAGTTAATAATAATAGTAATACTGAACATTTACCATGCTATAAAATAGCCATTAAATGCATCTTTTGACGATTTAAAAACCTGAAAATTATCAAGCGTTGGGGGCATTTTTGCTCCAAGACCACTGGGTCAGTGGTTCGAGCCCTGTTGAGGTTTTAGTTTTTTTCTTTTTGTTATAAATTTTATTCTTTATTTTTTTACTGGAGCTTTTTAGATCCAATTTTAACTTTTATCAATATAAAGCTTTTAATGACAAACTTCAATACATGCCAAAGTCTGTGAAATGGCCCCTTCAAAACATAACACATATCTGTATCTGGAAAAAAACAACATCTTTAATCCGTAGGAACAAAAAATAATACTGATCCATTGCATATAACAGTTTCAGTTTCATGCTAGTTTCAGTCAGTGAAAAAATATTTAAAGTGTGTGCAATTTAACTAAAACTTTGAAACTGGTTTTAGCCGTCAGTGTATTTTTGCATTGATAATTCTATGGCGCCGAGCCCGCGTTTATTTCGACATCACATAATGCAAGACACGTTTATTGACAATTTTAGGAATATGCCTACCCACTAAGAGTCCACTGAATGCATCAATCTTGATAAGTGATAATGTTATTAGACACTCAATTTAGCAATTTGTTTTGCATTCGGTAAACAAGTTATTAGAAAAGCTGTTAATAAAGGCTTGTAAGTATCAAGTTCCGAATCTTATACTCTTCATTGTATATATATTACATGCATTTATAAATATTAATTTGATTATTTAAGGATTGTTTATTTACTATCTTCGAATATTGATTTAAAAAAGAACGTTTCGTGGCATATTTACTGAAAAAGTAGTCCTTCATGAGAGTTTCGGATAAATCATGGAAGGTATGACAAGCAAACTTAAATCTGACACCCAGAGTTTTCTTCTGTAAAATCGTTTAGCGTTATGATGAATAAGACTATAATTGAATGTAGCGTTATGATGATTAAGACTATTATTGAATGTAGCGTTAAGATGATTTAAGACTATTATTGAATGTAGCGGTATGATGATTAAGACTTATTGAATGTAGCGTTATGATGATTAAGACTATTATTGATTGTAGCGTTATGATGATTAAGACTATAATTGAATGTAGCGTTATGATGATTAAGACTATTATTGAATGTAGCGTTAAGATGATTTAAGACTATTATTGAATGTAGCGGTATGATGATTAAGACTTATTGAATGTAGCGTTATGATGATTAAGACTATTATTGATTGTAGCGTTATGATGATTAAGACTATTATTGAATGTAGCGGTATATAAGAATTTCTTTCCCGTTAAAGTCTTTGGATTATTTAAAACGCTGGAACGATAACTTACTGACAAACATGGCGCCGTTTCGGGATTGTTCAACTAATTCTTGATGGAGCCAATAACGTGTCAACTTAAAACAATACCGCACACGTATACGGGCAAGCGATGGTGATATCAGAGGAATTTACGTAAAGCAAAACTGAAACACTATCCGCCATGCATGCGACATAGCGAGACATGCTGCGCCAGTTTTACCGGTAATCTCACGTGCAGGCGACATGGCGTGACATGCTGCGCCAGTTTTATCGGTAATCTCACGTGCAGGCGACATGGCGTGACATGCTGCGCCAGTATTACCGGTGATCTCACATGCAGGCGACATGGCGTGACATGCTGCGCCAGTTTTATCGGTAATCTCACGTGCAGGCGACATGGCGAGACATGCTGCGCCAGTATTACCGGTAATCTCACGTGCAAGCGACATGGCGAGACATGCTGCGCCAGTATTACCGGTAATCTCACATGCAGGCGACATGGCGTGACATGCTGCGCCAGTATTACCGGTGATCTCACATGCAGGCGACATGGCGTGACATGCTGCGCCAGTATTACCGGTGATCTCACATGCAGGCGACATTGCGAGACATGCTGCGCCAGTATTACCGGTAATCTCAGTCATGCACAATCATGTAGTGTCTTGCGTGCGGTGCATCCGATCTAAAATAAAGTAAAGTATATATACGCCTTACGGGCCTCGTTTTTTGCAAACTGGGCTAAATGCATGAGCGTAAAATGTGGTCCTATATTAGCCTGTGTAGTCCGCACAGTGTAGTCATTGACGACACTTTTCGAATGTATGTTCCATTTAGATAATGACGGTTAAGATTTTTAAAGAATTATACATGTGTCTGTATTGTATTAACCTGCAGATAAGGCTGCTCCAAAAGCGCCGTGTTTGGTACACGCGCTTTTAAAAGCGACACGGGTTAAATCCCCGTCTCCGATAGGATGTGATTGCGCTTGGTGGTCCCCATACCGGAAAGGTGGGGTTTCCTACACGTACTCCAGCCCCCCCCCCCCCCCTTACAAGTTACAACACACTAAAAATGAATATATGTAAGTAAAAACTCAATTGCTGGAAACTGGTCCTAAAAAAATTCGTTCCAACTTTATCGAGGCTAGTAGACCTAATCAAAATTAGATAGGAGTGTTATGACACCGCGGGTCCTAACATAATGCAGCCCCAGTCCTTGCAAACTTATAAATTCACACATTACGCACAGATTAGTTGGTTTCTCCACGAGTAAGCTGATTCCGGGAATACCATATTGTACAAAGAGCGAGCTTATTCCATGATATTTAACGAATGACAGACAACAACTTTAAATGTATTTTTATTCAATCAATCCAAATCCAAACTAAATATGCGAGTATGTAAATTTTACATATGTATACCTCATAACAATATATATTCATTTATTTCAGAAATATATAACACGTATTGCATAGATTTTTTCCATTTGTAAATCAACCTATAAACGCAATGTACATTTACAAGTATGCTATTTCAATCAGTTACTCCGTAAAAACAACAATCGCAATATAAAACCCTGTAAAAACACATCAAAACTTAATTGAATTATAAATTGGTCCAACAAATACTTTGGAAAGCAATATGATAAAATAAGTAAAACCCCAACAATTGCATTGATATACATTTTAAACCTTAAAAAATTTAGCAACTTATCCCAACAAAAGAAGACATTAACATAGAATATTATACAGTTAAAAATAATATTAACGATACATTAACGAGTATCTGGAATCAGATCTTTGCTAAACTTGTAAGTTTATTGATTGTGTCTTGTTCTGAGAAAACTGGGCTTAATTCATGTGCGTAGTGTCGTCCCAGATTAGCCTTTGAAGTCCGCACAGGCTAATCAGGACGACACTTTCCCCTTTAATTGTATTTTTAGTTTCAATAAAGTCCCTCCTTACCGAAAATCAAGTTTAGGCGGAAAGTGTCGTCCCTGATTAGCCTGTGCGGACTGCACAGGCTAATCTGGGACGACACTTTACACACATGAATTAAGCCCAGTTTTCTCAGAACAAGACACGATTGATAAACTTAACTTATGAGCCTTGCTCTGGGAAAATGGGTCTTAATGCATGTGCGTTCAGTTTTGTCCCACATTCTAATGTATAGTCCAAACAGGCTTATCTAGACAGCAATTTCCGCTTTCATGGTAATTTGTGGGTAAAAGAAGTCTTTTTAATTCCAGTCCAGACAGAGTTTCGTCCCTAATTAGCCTTTACAGACAGCGAAGTCATATATGTGACAACACTAATTAAGCACACGCCGTAAGCCCCGTTTTCCCAAAACGAGGCTCATATCTAAGCTGATGTAAAAGAAAACAGTCAAAAACAAAATGAACCAAGAGTTAAGTATTAGATGACATTATTTCAGGGTTGAATGCTGATTTGGAAGATCACAGACATGTTTATAATAGACTAGAAACGCCACTTGTTGATATGAGATTATTTCGATATATATAGACAGGATTCAAAGAAAACTCTATGGAAACATCTTTTGAGACTTTTTGCAATGTTTATGTGATATGTATGGAAGTAAACTATTGTAGGCCTAGAACCAAATATGAAAATGGAAAAAACACACACTAAACATGACATCATCGATGAAACATGTCGGGACTATTTATAAGCTGTTATCACTATGGCACAAAACACAACTATTGACAATAAACATATTCCCAACAAAGGCTTTCCAGCTTGCTAGAACCAGTTATTATAATATGCTTTTGCAAGTGCTTTTTTTCTTCAATTGTTGTTGTTGTACGATAAAAAAAGCTTAACTACATACTTTATTTACTGAACAAAATTCAATATGTTTCATAATGTATTATTGTCTTGTCAATATTATGCGAGTACTGAGACATTTATTGTAATTAATTTACCCGTGATCATAAATCTTTGTGCAAAAGAATATTCAGCGAACATACTGTTTTACACACAGTTGTCAAGCGATGATAAACTATGGTTCTGTCTATAATGACCAAGGCCTGCATCACCCTAGCTATTTGGTGAACACTTGAAGTCAATGTCTTCAAATGCTGACTTTCTTGTGGAAATTTGGAACAATATACTATTGTTTACATTCAAAATGTGATAAACACATAGGTTTCTTCTACAAAGATTTGTCAATACAGACCATGAGCTGGTATTTTTCATTCATATAAATTTAAACTTCCTAAAAATTCACGTTATATTTGAATTATGCAACTTAGAAATTAACATGATTACGTAAGTTGCCAATCATCTATTATAATAACAACACACCATTTTTGAAAACACATAAATATAAAAAATATAAATTTCTTATAGTTGACCAAAACATAATGTTAGTTACATTAACAAACACACATTGATATCCAATACCATTTCACTGCAAACATTTCAAACAAAATATTCCTTGTGTTTAAGAGCTATACAACATACAAATGCATACATGTAGAAAGGCCAGCCGGTCAACACAATTTATTAACAGTTCTTGAAAAAACCTGAATGCATATATCTATAAAATGGCGATATAAATTGCTTAAAAATATATAGAAATTAAAATTGACATTAAACATGGTAGCATGTTAAATGTTTATTAGAATAACACTGGTTGAGATATTAGCAGGCTTCCCCTAGACCACTTTGATGAAGACAATAGATAAATGAAGGCATGTTCTGGGAACCTGTTCATAATACATGTGCGTAATGTGTCACCTCAGATTACATGTGCAGTATGCAGTTATCTCTTTTACAGACCAATAATAATGAAACTTTATCTGTTTACAAGTAATATATAAAAAACAACAACCGAAAAATCTGTTTCTTCCATGTCCAAATATTTATATGAGTATCAATTGATAATATTAAACAAAGTATTATAGTACACATATTTGGGTGAGTATTAAGTGAAACTATAAAACAATATAATGTATCTATATATATTCATATACAAACCTTATTACCTATATCTATATACAAATCTTATTACCTATATTTACTCCTTACTGTATGTTATAATAACAACTACAACAGTAAAAAAAGTTGATTAAATGCCACAGGAATTGTAATAATTTATAAAATTTACTTCAACTAAATAATTTGTATTAATATTTCTAAGTGAAAATATTAGTCATAATACCATACAATTTATACAGCAGTTTTACTTTATAACAGCAACTAAGTAAATTTTGAGGTAAAACTAAACCTGGGTAATTCTAAATGAATGATTTACAGTATCAACATTTTATGTAAATATAATGCAAAGAGAATGAGTTCAAGAAGAAAGGGCAAACAAACATATTAAGCCTACAGACTATGTCTTGGCCAGTTCATAAAATAAAATGCAATCATATTTTTCTAACAATATTCTGCAAATACATTGAGCAATATTGCATTAAATGCACTGAAATGTCTCTTTATGAAATACTCAAATATATTTATAAAAACAGTATTCAATCATATTAACAATTAACAGATTAAATCTGTCACCAATCTGAAAAATGTTATATCTGATGTCATCCTAATATATTACCAAAATCTACTGAATATAATCATTACAAGAAATGCACTGCGTTAGACATAGGTCTTTTTTAATTACCTTTTTAAAGACATTCCATGTCAATGGGGGCATTAAAATCTGTAAAGCATACTAACCGTTGAAGGTTATAACAACATCACTGTAACAATGTAACAATAATATGTAAGAAAAACTAACTGAACATTTTCTAACCTCCATCTTAATATTACGAAAAAATAAACATCTTACCAAAATAGGCACCAGCATTTTTTGGATATAACAAGTCTGAAATTCAAATTCCATGAGATGATGGCAATGTAATAACTTTCTAGCAAAAAAAGTATTGTCCAATAAATATATATTGAGGCACTGCCATTATGTCCATAAAATAAGCAACCACAAATACAATTTTTTGTTAGGATTTGGTTAATACAATGCAAAAACTTCTGAATAGATATAGATGTGATACAATTTTTATAATCTTAACCAAATTTTACTGGACACTACACGTTTTATACTTTCAACTGACCCCATCAATTTGCAGTATGTATCTGAAATATTTAATCATTGGTATTAAACTCCTTGCAGACGTATTGTTTACCAAATAATTGTCAGTTATTAACTGCCCTACCCTTGTGTATCTATTTAAATAGAAATTTTGGAGTCAGGGGAATTTCCATCTTTATAACAGTATGATAATTGATAATTTCAAAGCTTCTAATATCTCCATGTTTAGAAACTATATTCCAATGTAACAGCTTTTGTCTGCAAGTATTCAAAGCTTCTAATATCTCTATGTTTAGAGACTAAATTCAACTGTAACAGCTTTCGTCTGCAAGTATTCATTGAGCGCCTCTTCCCCTGTAATGTGAAAGAGGGGAATGATTAAAATCAAAGTGACAAAAACAGTGAGCAGAACTCTGAGAAAAATTGGCAAAATACAAGTGCTTAAAGTGTTGTTCCAGATTAGCCTGTGCATTCCGCACAAGCTAATCAGGGATCAAACTTTCCAACAGACTGGATTTTTATTCAGAAGATAATTTCTTGTAAACAAAAAACTCCATAAAAGCAGAAATTGTCTTCCCTGATTAGCCTGTGCCATCTTCACAGGCTAATTGGGACAACACTTACAGCATATGCATTAAGCCCTGTTTTTCCAGATCGCTGCTAAATAAGTATGGTTTTGCAATCAGAGAACTAATGTGCACATATGATAGGAAAACTTGTTGTTAACAAAGTTACAATTTCTTGAAGTATGAACTTTCTTTTGTTTTTTGTGTATTTTGTAGTAACTGAGATCCCTAACACCAATGTAAGTTCCATATTAGGAAATTCATGCCTGAAATAAATCTTGTTAAATCATCCATAAAGCATGAGCTGCAAGACATTGCACATTGTGATAAGCCCATGAGCAATTAATTCGAAACACAATAAAAATGCCATATTAGCTTCATGCTTTAAGATAACAGTTTTCCACATGGACAATTTAATGGCTCTTCTGGGCACTCTATATTTTACAGCTTGTTTTACTGGCAGACAATTATGAAGTAATGAAACAGTATCGATTATCATATTCTCTGGTTTTATGCTACTATTAAATTATCTGGAGGTTTCTGCAAAATCAGCACTTTGCATCTTATATCTTGTCAATAATAGGGATAAAAGTTCTCAACAATGTATGACAGAATGTGGCTAATCTTATGGCATTAACATATTGGAAAACCGAAACTAAAACTCCATTTTCATTTATCAGGAGAGACATTACAGTAAGCCAGTCTGACATTTTAGACAAGCAACCAATTGCCAGTCAAACAGTATAATAAATATGGCATCTGGGTATAACACTGTATCCCACTATTTCATCCAAATATATCAATCTATATAAGTATGGCATTAAAGTGCAACAATATTTGTATCTATGGTATTTATATCAAAAAACGTCTGTGACCATGGTATTTATGTTTTAACAATGTATGACACATATGCCTCACAGTAAACATAAATTGGGCCATTAAGGTTTAAAATGTCAATGCACAGGCAGGCTGGTCTGGAGCTACTAAGGCACAATATTGCATAAGACCCATTTTTGCACAAGGCAAGTCATATTGTCTTTAAAGAATTTTTATCATTTACAACCAGAATGTTATCATGTTTTATATTAAAAATTTCACATACAAATATTGATATTCATGTTGGGAAATGTTTAATGATTTTCTCAAAATTTAAAGAGTTAAAAAAAAACACCACTCCTTTTATAGCCGCTAAACTCTACCATCTGAGCTAGCCAGCTCATCTTTATACTTGAAAGTAAAGTATTATTTGTTTAAAGAAATGTTTAATGGTCAACCGTAAACAGAGCCACATTCTGGAAACACTGGGCTAAATTCATGAGCAGAAAGTCTCACCAGTCTAATCAGGGACAACACTTTTCCACTTTAATGGATTTTTCTAGTGTGCAGGAAGTCTCTTCTACACAAAAATCCAGTTAAGGTGGAAATTGTCTTCCCTGATTAGCCTGTGACGACAGTTGACTCACATACATTAAGCCCAGTTTTCCCAGAACAAAGCTGGCAATGTCATTCAATTCATTCTACATACCCAGATCCTTGCCGAACCCAGACTGCTTGAAGCCACCGAAGGGGGAAGCCACGTCAGTCTTGTTGTACGTGTTCACAAACACCGTTCCAGCCTTGATGGCCTCTGCCACAGTCATTGCCTTGTTGATGTCCCGGGTGAACACCCCAGACGCCAGACCGTACTCCGTGGCATTGGCGCGGGCTATCACACCATCAATGTCCCTGGGAAAAATAAGGTGGGGGCAGAGGGTTAGAAAAAGACAAATATTCCGAGATTGTCAATGATATGGCAGTTATAATTGAATAAAAACGTTTTCCAATTATTATGTTTAGCACAGACTATCAATGCATCAATATCAATGGAGAAACTGGAATAGATGATTTAAATTGGACCATGCTATGTGAACAGGGGGCTTGAATTCATGTGCATCATGTGTCCTCCCAGATAAGCCTGTGCAGTCCCCACAGGCTAATCAGGGACAACACTTTCCACATAGATTTTTGTAAAAAGGAGACTTTCTTTAAACGAAAAATATCATAAAAGCCAAAAAATGGATTGAGGGCTTCTGATATTTTATATACTTGGTTTCGCTTTGCCATTTTAAATTCATATGCATTTCTCAAATAATCATGCAATGGATTTCTTATAGATTAAGAAAAAAACCAGAGATGTGTTTGTCAGAAACACAATGCCCCCTACTGCGCCGCATTGAAATAAAATTTCTATTTATCATTTGGCAGGTATAGAAATCATCTCCCTTTAAAGGTTATTACTTCCCTTGAATTTTGTCCAATCCAACCGAGGGTAGGGGGGTGGGGAGGGTCTCACAGTCAATTATGACCATGTCAGACATCACTGACAACCAAGACCTGTGGTTTAAAAGAGATCATAGCCAGAGGTTTTTTTTCTTTTTCATATATATAACCAGAGTTGATCATGTATCTATGGACATAAGTCCACAGGTATGTAATGAACATCAAAGAAATTATAATTATATCATTTAAAAAAAACTTTGACAAATCAATCATTTGGGTTGTCAATAATCAAAATAATAAATCTGTACAGTAACTGTGAAAAGAACTTCAATTCTTGGTAAGGAAATATATAATATGAGATTTATAATTATAAATTACTTCCCTTGAAAATAATTGTCTGTAACAAATGTCTATTTTTAGTAGCAAATAATTAAAAGCCACTACCGTGACTGTAGATTCACCACTCAAAATGTGAAGCTCCATGAGATACACATGCATGCCAAATAAATAAAGTGGCTATGTTCAATATTGAATAAAATTCTCCCTTTTTAAAGCTTATTACTTCCCTTAAATCTGTATTTTTTACCGTAGACCGTAAAGGATGACCTTGACCTTTTACCACAATGTGTTTGTCAGAAACACAATGCCGCCTACTGCGCCGCTTTGATTTATTTAACAAAAATATATACGTGGGCAGGTCAGATAACTATGTTCATTTTATTACTTCCCTTGACTTTGTTTTTTCGACCCTAGAAATTGAAGGATGATGTTCACCTTGAAATTTTACCACTCAAAATGTGCAGCTTCATGAGATACACATGCATGCCAAATATCAAGGTGCTATCTTCAATATTTTAAAAGTTATGGCCAATGTTAAAGTTTTTTTTGGAGGGACGGACAGACACACTGACTGACGGACAGTTCAACTGCTATATGCCACCCTACCGGGGGCATAAAAAGTTCCATATGGAGCATTGTATTCATTAACTTGTTCTATAAACTGTCAAAGAAATAATAATAAAAGTCAGACTTGGTAACATACTTAGTCACTTCACACAGAAATATAATAATTATTATTGCGCCTGCCTCTGGTAAAACACGGCTTAACGCATGTGCGTAAAGTGTCGTGTCAGACAAACCTGTGAAGTCTGCACAGGCTTATGAAGGAGGACACCTACCGCCTTTACTGGAATTTTGTTTAAAAGCGACATCCTTTAAACAAAAAATTCAACAAAAGCAGAAAGTGTATCCCTTATTAATCCTGTGCTGACTGGTCAAGCTTATCTGATACAACACTTAAGGTGTATGAATTAAGTCCCAATTTCCCAAAGCAAAGCTCAATTTATTGATATCCAATATCTTCTTTACCATGGGACTTTTAAAAAATCAATTCCATACATATTTCATTCCAATTGATGATTCACATGGGATTTAAATAATATCTTTAAATAACTTGATCCTGACATGTAATTCAATAATATGCTTCCATAATCAAGAACTTTTTCTACGCTTTTTAAGTTAAATCAAATCTAACAGAAGAAATATTGCTTCTTTCCATTATTTCTTGGATGTGAAAATCCACTGATATATTAATCAATACGAATTGCAATGTCTAGAAAGTATACAACCCACATGTAATACAATCAAGAGAGCAATAAAACTGGTAGATAAGGTGGTGAGTAGCCTTTATCACATGATCATTTACAACAGGGAATGACAGATATATGATGCAAGCTCATAAAGCATGCTTGTTTGTAAACCATTTTAAAAAGTTTCCCTGTAGTATAGAAACAAATTGATTTTCTATTAAATAACAAACAAGGAACAAAATTGTCACAAAACCAGGTTTTCATTGTGAAAAAAAAATCTGATAAAGGGAGAAAACTCAAACTGAACTTTTGAAATGACCAAACAAAATTAACCCCCTTTGTAAGTTTTTTTTTTTTTTTAAATCTATTTTTAGTCGTGGCGACCTTGACATTGGAGATATTGACGTGATTCTTTCGTGGGACACACCGTCCCATGATGGTGAACAAATGTGCCAAATGATTTTAAAATCTCACAATGAATGACATAGTTATGGCCAGGACAAGCTCATTTATGGCCATTTTTGACCTTTGAACTCAAAGTGTGACCTTGACCTTGGAGATATCGACGTAATTATTTCGCGCGACACACCGTCCAATGATGGTGAACAAATGTGCCAAATGATTTTAAAATCTGACGATGAACGACATAGTTATGGCTCGGACAAGCTCATTTATGGCCATTTTTGACCTTTGAACTCAAAGTGTGACCTTGACCTTGGAGATATCGACGTAATTATTTCGCGCAACACACCGTCCAATGATGGTGAACAAATGTGCCAAATGATTTTAAAATCTGACAATGAACGACATAGTTATGGCCCGGACAAGCTTATTCCGCCAGCCCGCCAGCCAGCCAGCCAGCCCGCCAGCCAGCCAGCCAGCCAGCCCGCCCGCATTCGCCAATCTAATAACCAGTTTTTTCCTTCCGAAAACCTGGTTAATAAAACATTTCTGATAGTTTCTTAGTTTTATGAAATTAAGCCACATTATGAATTCACTATAGTGAAACTTCAAATCACTTAAAGGTGCTACATTGCATATGGAAGTGCATGGACATATTTAAACTAAGTGAAAAAACATTGTGTAAAAATAACATTTGTTCCCCATTTAATAGCAAAAAATTAGACTATTAAGGTCTAGCACAAACATAAACCAGTTATGGCTTACTGAACAGGCTAGGACCAAGGTGTAACTAAACTTTTAATGTGGTACCAATCACAGGCAATTAAATTTACTAATTCCAATTTAAAACTATGAAATTAAAACATATGATGTTGTAAGCAGACTTAACTGTATATACCGTACCATCTCACCATTGTCTTTCACCATAAACAAGACATGACATGAATGATGAGTCACTTTATGGGAATACTGGGCTAAATACCTGTGTGCAAAGTCTTGCCCCATATCAGCCTATGTCTACACAGGCTAATCAAAGAGAATACTTTATCTGGGATAACACTTCTTAGAAGAAGGCTAACAAGGTGAAAATAGTGTAAAGCCTACCCATCCATGAATTTTGATATGATCATGACTGGGCCAAACGATTCTTCAATGGCCATCATAGTTCCATCCTCCACATCTGTGAAAACTGTGGGTGTCATGAACAGGCCTGAAATAGCAAAGGAAAACATTTATACAGGCCTGAAATAGCAAAGGAAAACATTTATACAGGCCTGAAATAGCAAAGGAAAACATGTATACAGGCCTGAAATAGCACAGGAAAACATGTATACAGGCCTGAAATAGCACAGGAAAACATTTATACAGGCCTGAAATAACACAGGAAAACATTTATACAGGCCTGAAATAGCACAGGAAAACATTTATACAGGCCTGAAATAGCACAGGAAAACATTTATACAGGCCTGAAATAGCACAGGAAAACATTTATACAGGCCTGAAATAGCACAGGAAAACATTTATACAGGCCTGAAATAGCACAGGAAAACATTTATACAGGCCTGAAATAGCACAGGAAAACATTTATACAGGCCTGAAATAGCACAGGAAAACATTTATACAGAACTGAAATAGCACAGGAAAACATGTATACAGGCCTGAAATAGCAGAGGAAAACATGTATACAGGCCTGAAATAGCACAGGAACACATTTTACAGGCCTGAAATAGCACAGGAAAACATGTATACAGGCCTGAAATAGCACAGGAAAACATGTATACAGGCCTGAAATAGCACAGGAAAACATGTATACAGGCCTGAAATAGCACTGGAAAACATGTATACAGGCCTGAAATAGCACATGAAAATATGTATACAGGCCTGAAATAGCACAGGAAAACATTTATACAGGCCTGAAATAGCACAGGAAAACATTTATACAGGCCTGAAATAGCACAGGACAAACATTTATACAGGCCTGAAATAGCACAGGAAAACATTTATACAGGCATGAAATAGCACAGGACAAACATTTATACAGGCCTGAAATAGCACAGGTCAAACATTTAAACAGGCCTGAAATAGCACAGGAAAACATTTATACAGGCCTGAAATAGCACAGGAAAACATTTATACAGGCCTGAAATAGCACAGGAAAACATTTATACAGGCCTGAAATAGCACAGGAAAACATTTATACAGGCCTGAAATAGCACAGGACAAACATTTATACAGGCCTGAAATAGCACAGGAAAACATTTATACTAACTATTGTATAAATAAGCCTTGCTCTGGAAAAGAGAGCTTAATGCATGTGCATAAAGTGTTGTCCCAGATTAGCCTGTGCATTTCACACAGGCATATCAGTGACCACACTTTTTGCCTAAACTGGATTTTTGCTAAGAATTTTCTTTTAAACAAAATAACTTTAAAGCGGAAAGTGTCCCCCTTCATTAAGCCCAGTTTTCCCAGAATAAGGCACATACAAACTTACCATACGCTATGTCTTTATAAAATAAGGAAAACTGGATTTACTGAATGTTAGTAAAATTATTCTGCTTTTATGCAGGTCAATTACGCAATACGGTTCACACATGCATCCTACCAGGTTGGTCCTCTAAAGATTTTAAAACATATTTCTTTTTTCTATATATTTTTAGTGAGTACAGCATATTCAGTTACTACATGAACATGTTTTTTTTACAGAAATGCAACAATAAAAACACAGGAACAGGCAATAGTAAAAACAACAATGTACTATCCAGCTCAATAAGCCTAATGACATTAATTGGCGGGTCCACATGTTTTCCAAGAGATTCATGCATTGTATCATTGCTTATTTTTTCAAATCAATATTGGCCCTTTCTATGACCCCTATTTTTCAATCCATTCACTGGTTACCAGGTGTGTCTACTGTCTGTCCTCATTATCAAGTATGACCCTCTCTCCATCCCCTATGTTTCAACTGTCACTTTATGGTTACCTTATTAGTCAATTGTTTGTACAATACACTAGCAAGACCCGTTCTGTTTCAATACCCCTAGGTACATAGTCTTTTCACATCCTTTGCAATAAATACAAAAGCCTGGCCCCTTCTTTCATCCCTTCTTTCATATAATCCACTGATTATCTAACTTGTTCCTAGTTTGCCCCTTAAACTAACTTGAGTTCTTATTCGACAGCTATGTTTCAAACCACATGTGGTAACCTAGCCATCCAACCTTTAAAACCCAATGTTTAAACACCCAATTGTTACCTTATCTGTCAACCTGTTTCCCTGTTTCTATACAAAAATCTGACCGTTTTTTCCCCCTATGTTTCAACTCCCACTGGTAACAAGGTGGTCTGCCAACCAGGTTCCTTCCATACACAAGACTGGCCCATACTTTGACTCCTATGTTTCAATCCCCACTAGTTACCTGGACTGTCCAAGTGTTTCCCTTCATACACAAGTCTGGCCCCCTTCTTAAACTCTTATGTTTCAACCCCCACTGCCTACCTGGTCTGTCCTCCTGTTTCCTTCCATACACAAGCTTGGCCCTTTCTTTGACCCCTATATTTCAACCCCTTCTGGTAACCTGGTATGTACACCTGTTTCCCACCATACACAAGCCTGGCCCTTTATTTTTAACCCTATGTTTCAACCCCCACTAGTTACCTGGTCTGTACACCTGTTTCCCACCATACACAAGCCTGGCCCTTTATTTTTAACCCTATGTTTCAACCCCCACTGGTTACCTGGTCTGTCCACCTGTTTCCCTCCGTACACGAGCCTGGCCCCTTCTTGGACCCCTATTTTACAGTACTCAAGCAGCTTTTCCATGTGGGCCCGGTGGTTTTGGGGCCCGTGGTCCGTGGAGCGATCCAGGGGGTCCCCTATCTTCATCTTCTTCACTTCCTTAACCTTCAAAGGAGAAACATACAATACCTGGTAATTGCCGAAGGATTTGTTTAACCAAACCTCTTGCTTCCATTCTTTTTCAAGTTTTTAAGTTGTGTAGAATAATCTGAATTCACATCCTGTTGAAAAAGCATACATCTGCAGTATAGTGAAGTCGTATTTCATTTCATCATGAATTTTTTTTTCCTGCCATTTCATTTGTAAATTTTCAAAAACTAAAAAAACCCATAATGTTTGCATGTTTATGACTTTGTGTTCAATTTGATACTTGTTTAAACTGATTTTTCATTGTGTTCATCATGGTCTTGTTAGTTGTTAGTTTTTTAGAAATGCAGAAAGAAATGAGATTGTTGGGGTAAATAGAAATTGAATAAGTGTTGATAACATGTAAGTCTATTTGCTTAATTCAGGTTTTTCAAGCTTTGGTTAACAAACTTATCAATTCATAATTTAATAATTAGAGCTACTAACAAACTGTTTATAATTATTGAGGCATGAACAATACTGGAGCCAAGACTTATCTAGATATGGAATTGGATAAAAACTAAAAGCCATTTTGATTAGGATCTGGCCATATTCAACAAGATCTGTGTTTCTGAAACACAATGCCCCATACTGCGCTTTGAAGCCATATATTTGGCATTTGACCTTGAAGGATGACCTTGACTTTTCACCACTAAAAATGTGCAGCTCCATGAGATACACATGCATGCCAAATATCAAGTTGTTATCTTCAATATTGCAAAAGTTATGACCAAGGTTAAAGTTTTGGGACACACACATACAATGAATGACAGACAGACAGGCCAAAAACAATATAGCCCCGATCATTTAATGCGGGGCATAAAAATGAAAGTACCGGTAGCACTGATATGAATTCAACAGAATGTTGCAACAGGTATACAATAGTTTATAACAAGCTGGTTGCAAATGTATCAGATATATGCGTACCACTCTAGCTAGGAACTCGTCGTGTATGGAGTCTTCTACAAACACTCGCCCAGCAGCGATACAGTTCTCTCCCTTGTTGAAGAACACAGCACCACAGGCCTATACAGCACAAAGAAATTGATTAACATGGTTAAAAAGGCACAATAAACATCAGTGAAGAAGACATTGTAAATTTGTAAATATTATAATACTATTATTTATTATTACTATTTTTGATTTATAAATAGTTGTTGACCTGTTAAAACCAAATGGTTTTGATGAATATAACTTACTTTACAAGGGTGCTAGCTAGTTAATTAGTTTTTCACCATGCATCAGCATGGCATACTATTGTTTATTTGCCGATAATGTATGAACCTTGCTCTGGAAAAATAGGGCTTAGTTCATGTGCATAAAGTTTCATCCCAGATGCCTGTCAGTTTGCAGAGACTTATCAGGGCTGACACTTTCCGCCTTGACTGGATTTTTGTTTAGAACATTTCATTTTGGCAGTGTATTGTTCCCGATAAGCCTGTGCCAACTGCTCATCTTGAATGACACTTGACTTACATGCCTTAAGACCAGTGTTCCTACAATGACACTCAAATGATAAGAAAATCATCAATATTCCAACATGACCAGATTATACAATTCTTTGGTTCTTAATTCAACTTCAATTCACACCATAATCTTAATATCTTTTTTTGTTGGTAATCTTTGTTGAAAAATAGAAGAGTAGTTTATCCTAAGTCTTACATTGCTAAGAACCCAAACAAAGGATAAACATTACGGAAAATATTTAGATTTCAAATCAATCATTTAGCAAGGCCAATAAATATAGGTACGTGTATGAAACATAGAAATTTAAAAACTTCATTTCTTTGATAAGTCGTGCTTTGTCACAAATGTGCCTAATACTCCCACTTAATTATGTTTAAGGAAAAATATCCAAAGAACACCATAATGACATTTTTACGGTGATAATTAAATAAACCTAAAGTTCAACTTTAATATCTTGAGATCTTGAGCAATACAGAAGTATTTTACACAACAAACTTACAACATTTCTTGTGACAGGACAACTGACAGAGTGTATCCACATGAGCCCTTTTTATAACTTTGTTTGAAAGTATTAACTGAAGCTTGTGCATACCATTCTGACAGCCTTGTCCAGATCACAGTCACTGAAGATGATCAGTGGAGACTTGCCTCCCAACTCTAGCCCTACCTTCTTTACGTTCACTCGAGCACAGCTGGAAACACGAAATTGTCAGGTTGTAAAATCAGTGATAGAGTAAATCAATTTACCAACCATGCCATAACCTTTTCCCACTTAGAAGCAAAGTGAAAATGGCAAACAGCATAAAACCAGAACAGCCTGCGAGTAACTCTTGCGATTAACTCACAGTCTGTTCAGGTTTTATGCTGTTTGCTGCTCATCAGTATCTAAGGGTTGGAAATAAAGCCTTAACAAGAGGGCCATGATGGCCCTGAATCGCTCACCTGACTCATTAAGATCAGTTGAAAACTATGACCTGTATTGTCTACACAAGGTTTTTCTATGATTTGACCTAGTGACCTAGTTTTTGACCACAGATGACCCAAATACAATCCTAACCCAGATTTTATCAAGTTAAACATTCTGACCAAATTTCATAAAGATCTGATGAAAACTGTGACCTCTATTGTCTACACAAGGTTTTTCTATTATTTGACCTAGTGACCCAGTTTTTTACACCAGATGACCCAAATACAATCCCAACCCAGATTTCATCAAGATTAACATTCTGCCCAATTTTATAAAGATCGGATGAAAACTGTGACCTCTATTGTCTACACAAGGTTTTTCTATTATTTGACCTAGTGACCTAGTTTTTGACCCCAGATGACCCAAATACAATCCCAACCCAGTTTGCATCAAGATAAACATTCTGACCAAATTTCATAAAGATCTAATGAAAACTGTGACCTCTATTGTATACACAAGGTTTTTCTATTATTTGACCTAGTGACCTAGTTTCTGATCCCAGATGACCCAAATACAATCCCAACCCAGATTTGATCAAAATAAATATTCTTACCAAATTTCATAAAGATTGGATGAAAACTGTAACCTTTATTGTCTACACAAGGTTTTTCTATTATTTGACCTAGTGACCTAGTTTTTGTCCCCAGATGACCCAAATACAATCCCAATCCAGATTTCATCAAGATAAACATTCTGACCAAAGTTCATAAAGATTGGATGAAATCTGTGACCTCTATTGTCTACACAAGGTTTTTCTATTATTTGACCTAGTGACATAGTTTTTGACCCCAGATGACCCAAATACAATCCCAACCCAGATTTAATCAAGATAAACATTCTGACCCAATTTCGTAAAGATTGGATGAAAACTGTGACCTCTACTGTCTACACAAACAAATTGTTGACGGACGCACGCATGCACGCACAACGGACGCTGGACATCACATGATCACATAAGCTCACCCTGTCACTTTGTGACAGGTGAGCTAAAAACTTGAATCTCGTAAGAAGGATCTTAAATTAAATATAACTTTCTAAGGGACTACACAATCTTGAAAATACGTATCTAAGTGGTAAAGGGTTAATCCTTAACTCGACTCCTGCCAGCAACACGTTGAGCCCATCATTTAGAATTTTTATAATTATTCAACAAGCTTTACAATTCAAATGTTTAACTTTTGACCTCTAGTGTCCTTTGACCTTTGCCCAAGGAGTGACACATCTTTAGCCCATAGTGGTTATTTTCAATTTGACAATGAAAGATCCAGACAAGTTTTTTTTTTGCTGAAATTCAACCTCTGACCTTACAGTTGTACCATTAAGTTTGACCTTGACTTTTGGGGTAGGCAGATTGGTGTTATTTGCAACAGCCAATCTCCTCTTGGTGGTTATTTGTGGTAAGTATTTAAGAATTGCATGATGAATGACACAGTTAACTTTGGGACACATTTTTTATGCAAAAATGTGACATATGTGTAACCTTGACCTTTGAGGCATTGCGATTGGTATTACACATGACAGGTTGTCTTATGATTGTCGTCATTTGTGGTATATGATATAATTGCACAAAGAATAACAATGTTCCAGTCTGGAATAGATTGAACGAACGCATGCACATTCACGCATACACTACTATTTTAAGTAATGGTGGAGTAATAACATTAAATGAGATAGAGGAATGAATATCAAGTCTCTGCTGTAACAAAAATTCATATTTAATCTAAATTGCACATGCCTTTGCAATTAAACATCATACCTCAACAACACAAACACAATAAAAGAAGAGTTGAAATTTAATAGTTAAACATCTCAAAATTGAGGGAAATAAAATTTCAAACACTGGAAATCACAAAACAGACACTTAAACCACAATGAGCCTCAATCCATGCATGTCCATAAAGTGTAATCCCACAGTCTGCACAGGCTACTCAGGGAGGAAACTTTCTGCTTGCATGGAATTTTTTCGTTTGAAAAGTCTCTTTTGAACAAAAATCTAGTTAAGGCGTAAAGTATCATATTGTATCTGATTGCACAGGCTTATCTAAGATGACACTTAAGGCACATGCATTAATCTCAGTTTTCCTGGAACAAGGGTTAAATCATCTTAAAGCCAACATCATACCTTTCCATGATAGTTTTTCCGATGGGAGTGGATCCAGTGAAACCAATCTTACGGATGTCCGGATGTTCAGACATGGCCTGGCCTATGGAGGATCCGGGCCCCGGAAGGATGTTGATTACACCTGGAGGGAATCCGGCCCTCACGGTGAGCTCGGCAAACTTAAGAGCTGTCAGCGGGGTCACCTGGAATAGTTAAAGTAGAGTGGGCGTTGAATTTTATCATACTTTCTTGTGTGCTTTTTTAAAGCTCTAGGAAAGGGACCATGACCTTCACAATTTAATAACCAGAAAATAAATTTTATGACAAATTGCATAATGCCAAACTGATTCAAGATTGTTGTTTTTTTGGCATTTTAAAAGGGAAATGTCATTTTTAGGCAAATATCTATGAATTATGAAAGACATTTTCTCAGGGGATGGGGCCTTTATTCTGCAATACCTGTAGAAAACAAGAGACAAAATTGTCACAAAACCAGGTTTTCAATATATAAAAAAAGTCATCACAGTTACCCTGTAATTCATAATACGTAATTCTTTCGTACGCCACACCGTCCAATGATGGTGAACAAATGTACCAAATGATTTAAAAATCTGACAATGAATGACATAGTTATGGCCAGGACAAGCTCATTTATGGCCATTTTTGACCTTTGAACTCAAAGTTTGACCTTGACCATGGAGATATTGACGTAATTCTTTCGCGCGACACACCATCCAATGACGGTGAACTAATGTGCCAAATGATTTTAAAATCTGACAATGAACAACATAGTTAAGGCCCGGACAAGCTTGTTCTGCCCGCCCGCCAGCCAGCCGGCCTGCATTTGCCAATCTAATAACCAGTTTTTTCCTTCGGAAAACCTGGTTAAAAAGCTCTTGTGGCATGCAATGATGCAGGAAGCAGCTAAAAAAAATGAGGATGTTTTCGTTGTTGTTTTTTATCGAGTGCACCGGGATTGTCTCCCATATGGCCATCGCCCCCAGAAAGACGTGTTAGTTGGTTACGGGGGATAGTGCAAGACACAGGAGACACCCCGTTCCAGAGGTGACCCTGGGTCTTTTAGTGCCCGGTGTATAGCACCTAGTACACTGCACCTCGGTTTAACGTCTCATGCGAAAGACGAGTTAGAAGGTTAGGTGCAGCAAGGGATCGAACCAGCGATCTCTGGATTGTGAAGCCAGTGTGTTACCACTAGACCACGGATCCGCTACAGGATGTTTTCATCCATAAAGCCCATTTAAATGTGTGGTTGACACAGTAAGATTAATTTGTAGAAATGCTGCAATCCACAGCATTGGCATGGTCCAAGATGGATTAAATATTTTATGACAACATAATTATAAATCAAAGCATTTTATAGTGAAAAAAGTGTGAAAATTGCATTAAAACCTGGTTTGATACTTCATGAAACTTAACTATAATAATGTATAAAAGTTAGATACAATGAATAACAAAAACTTACGAGCTTTGAAGTGTAACATAAACATGTACATTTATGTTACAATAAAAAACAAGAGATGTGTTTGTCAGAAACACAATGCCCCCTATTGCGCCGCTTTGAAATAAAATTCCAATATATCATTTGGCAGGTTAAAAATTATCTCCCTTTTAAAGCTTGTTACTTCCCTTGGATTGTATTTTTTACTTTTGACCTTGAAGGATGACCTTGACCTTTCACCACTCAAATTGTGCAGCTTCGTGAGGTACACATGCATGCCAAATATCAAGTTGCTATCTTCAATATTCAAAAAGTTATTGCAAAAGTTTAACCAAGTTTAAAGTTTGTGACACACACAAAACAATATGCCTTTCGATCCGGGGTCATACAAATTATCTGCTTTTATTGTTATAGAAATATTGGAAGAAATACAACCATTTCAACTTATAAAACAAATTTAGGGCTTTTCACTACCTGAGCTGGTTTCAGCACCACAGTGTTCCCTGCTGCAAGACAGGCGGCCATTTTCCAGGCCAGCATCATCAGAGGGTAGTTCCAGGGCACAACAATACCGCACACTCCGATTGGCTCGCGCTTAGTGAACGTCAGATTGCGGCTCGGTGTTGCATGGTTGATTGGGATTGTCTTGCCCTTTAAATGGCAATTATAATGTCTTTATTGACAAGTCAAGAGCAAAAAACTCATCATGGAAAAACCCCCACCAAAGCTTATTGACCTACTTCGTTGACTAAATGTACAAAGAACTAGGAAAACATGACCAAATTAATAGCCAAACCAGCTTCGTCTGCTATATTCCAGGGTAAATAACTCAGGAATGTTTGGATGAAAAGTTTCTTGCACATCTAGACATTTGAAGTTTCAATTAAATTGCTTTAGAAATATGAATGTAATTTATTAACAAATTTAACATCTGTTGCTACTGCCATGCCCATGACTAATTTCAAATGCTGATTGCTCTGGAATGTGTATTACAAGTTTCAAGTTTAATGGCCTGATAGATGAGGATGAAATTCACTCAACAAGTGTAACACTTTGTGACTTTGGCCCAACTAAAACGGTGACAGACTGAACAAACAACAGAGTGACTCAAAAATACCATCTTAAACTTTGTTTGGGAAGTTACTACTGATGAACATAAGCATTTATTGTAAATTCATACAAGACAGATCCATTATATTGTGGTTCGCGCGATCCACAGATCGCAATAGAGATAAATCCGGATTGCGATATAGCCCATTCATGCATGATGCATATGTTTGCAGAAGCATAGTTTGACAATCTCAACAAAGGCTATTTACCTACATTCTTGGATTATGTGATATACCCATATGTTATACATTATTCCATGTAAGTATTTTCGGGGTAATTACACTTTACCGGTGCGTAAAAAAGAACGCAAAAGCGTACCCTAACCCGCAACACCTAACACAACACCTAATAATCCTTTTTATACCATATATTTCCTTAGTATCCGGGGCTATCGCCCCCAAACCCCCGCTTTGACTACAGTGGTAAACAACTGCGTACCGGTAAAGTGCAATCTAGCCGTATTTTCAAATATATAACGGACCGCAATATAACAAAGTTACAGTGTATTTCCTGCCCCCATATCAACTGACCTGTATCTTGTCACACCATCCAGCAAAGTATCTGAAGGTGTCAATGGACATGCCGACATGGGTCTTCAATGCCAGGGTATAGACGGCGCCAGAGTCAAGAGTCTCAAGTGTAGCCAACTCTTCCTTGTGTGCCTCCATCAGGTCTGCCAGTCTGGAGAAGCAGGAATAAACATGAGTACTAGTTTTGGAAAAGGGTGCTACATGCGTGTGCGTAAAGTTTCATCCCAGATTAGCCTTTGCAGTAATGATAGACTAATTAAGGACAACACTTTGCGCCATAATTGTTTTATCTTTAAGAAGGGAGATCCTTTAAGCAAATCAAAGCCCAATGTGTCATCCCTGATGAGCCTTGGATTTTACACACATACCATAAGAGCACAGCTCATATTTTGTGTATGCAGGGGTGGGATTTAAGAACCACCTAAGGGGAGGAAAATGACAGGATTTAGTTAAACTCTTCATTTTTAAATAGATCCAGAAAAGTTAATCACTATTTGTAAAATAAGTTTGACATTGAAAGGGAGGATATCAGCTGAAAGGTGGAGCAATCACACCTCTGTGTTTCACATAATAATGTCATTTCTATTATTCAGGTTGAACAATTAGGTAGAAAAATGCAGTTTGGATTTGAAGTGCAAAAATACAAAACAATGCTGTACCTTTAATTCTGATTTGAATTAATAAAAAAACAAACAGTTTAAATATATATTGTTTTGCTAGCTCAAATAGTTTATTTACTTTGAATGTGTTTTAATCATACAACACTCATTTTGTGTATCTATTTTAACGTTGTATATGCAAACACAATGGTAAACTTTGCTTACATCTACTTACTTGTACATGAGTTTGCCGCGGTCTCTGGCATTCATTTTACCCCAAGGACCCTCCTCGAATGCAGCCTGCCAGAAGAAAGATGGGCTGACAAATATGTATCCTGTAGCATGTCTTCAATAATTATAAATGAAGACCAATTCAGGTTTTGACACAGATAGTTTAATGTTCACCACCAATATTATGAACATATTCTTTTCCATTAATTAACAATAACAAACATGACAGCACATAATTTTCAGAAAAAGACTCCACTCCTCTTTGTTAAAGTTTAACTACTAAACAGGCAATATCAAAGTGAATCAAAGGATTATAAAATCAAACAAGAGCACCGCATAACAGGTGCCAATGCTTTGCTGAGGGTGTAGTTTTGAATAAATGAAAGCTTGTCAGAATTTTTTTTATAGGTCACAGTGACCTTGACCTTTGACATAGTGACCCCAAAAAATGGGTGTGGCGTGTAGAACTCATCAAGGTGCATCTACATATGAAGTTTCACAGTTGTAGGTGGAAGCACTTTGATTTTAGAGCCAATGTTAAGGTTTTAGCACGGCGGATGGCAGATGCCAGACGGCAGACGACGAGCTGGCTATGACAATACCTTGGGTTTTTTCTGAAAACAGCCGAGCTAAAATTGTGAATGTCGTTGACATCTGTAAATGTGTCTATTATATTGTTCCTTTCAAGCATTCCTCGTACTTTCATCAAAGAGTTACCCTTTGGTTTCTTGATAACCATGGTTGATTATCTAAACAACACAGATTTGGTAATTTTTGATAAATCATGCAATACCCAAAATCTGTGTATTAAGCAGGCAGTATTTCAGAATTTAGCCTTCATATCAGTTTTTGTCAGCAAAGGAAGATACAATTTTCTGAAGACTAATTATGGTTATTTTAACCAATGATAAACATTTTGAAAAACTGGATCTATGAGTGGATAGGTCTTTAAACAAAATCGTTTTTAATTGATCAAAATTAGGAATACTTCAATTATTTTTTCATAATCCATTTGAACTTCAAATTTATGCTTAACTCCTTCCCACTCAAAACAGAAATCAGCCTTAAATGAGAGCAGCCTGCGAGTAACTGTTAGTTCATGTTTAAAGCTGTTTGCTGCTCATCAGTATCTTAGGGTTGGAAATGAAGTCTTCAAAACTTAAATCCATTAAGAAAAGTCTATGATTTTGTGTGATTTTGTAAGGGACAACAAACAAGTCAGAATGCATATCTGAGTGGTAAGGGGTTATTTTAGTAACAAGTAATTGTGTTTGTCCATGTATGATGAGCCTTACCTTGGCAGCCTCTACTGCCCTGTTGACATCCTCAGGTGTACCCTTTGCTACCTCACATATCACCTGAAATATAGGAAACCTCACATATCACCTGACATAAAGGAAACCTCACATATCACCTGAAATATAGGAAACCTCAAATATCACCTGACATAAAGGAAACCTTACATATCACTTGACATAAAAGAAACCTCACATATCTCATGACATAATAGAAACCTCACATATCAACTGACTTAAAGGAAACCTTACATTTCAACTGACATTAAGGAAACCTCACATATCAACTGACATAAAGGGAACCTCACATATCAACTGACGTAAAGGAAACCTCACATTTCAACTAAAATAAAGGAAACCACACATATCAGCTGGCAAAAAGGAACCCTCACATATCACTTGACATAAAAGAAACCTCACATATCACTTGACATAAAAGAAACCTCACATATCAATTGACATAAAGGAAACCTCACATATCACCTGGCATAAAGGAAACCCACATATCAATTGGCATAAAAGAAACCTCACATATCAACTGGCATAAAGGAAACCTCACATATCTTATGACATAAAGGACACCTCACATATCACTTGACATAAAAGAAACCTCACATATCACATATAATAATAGAAACCTCACATATCAACTGGCATAAAGGAAACCTCACATATCAACTGACATAAAGGAAACCTCACATATCACCTGACATAAGGGAAACCTCACATATCACATGAGATAAAGGACACCTCACATATCACCTGACATAAAGGAAACCTAACATATCACCTGTAATAAAGAAATCCTTACATATCATTTGACATAAAGGAAACCTCACATATCACTCAACATAAAGGAAACCTCACATATCACTCGACATAAAGGAAACCTCACATATCACTCAACATAAAGGAAACCTCACATATCACTCGACATAAAGGAAACCTCACATAACAACTGAAATAAAGAAAACCTCACATATCATCTGAAATAAAGCAAACCTCACATATCACCAGGGAAGCAACAACTATCTCACATATGTAGGCAAATGTTCCATGGAATCAACAAATAGATGAGCAATAAGACAGCATGCAATCTTGGCTACCTCACAAATCACTTGAAATGTAGGAAATGATAAATGGAAACCTGAAACTTAGGAACATTTCCACAGACAGAACTTGGTTGATGAGAAACTTGACAGCATGGCGTATTAATGCTTCCATGTATAAAACAACAAATAAAGGCATTTCCAGTAATACCTGGTAGATGGCGGAAATAAAAAATATGAATTTGCATTTCGTGTTTGAAGTCTGTGTACTTGTATAACTTATTTTGTGTTGGCAGTTTTAAAGTTCTTGTCAGGTGTCTTTCAAAACATAAATTGCCTACAAAAAGCATGTATTTTACACAATGTTTATAATCTATGTGTTCAAACATACCTGTTCATTGGTAGGGTTGATGGTCTTGAAAGTTTTCCCGTCTGAGGAGTCCAAAAACTCGTTGTCAATGAACAGCTGGTATGGAATGGTCAGCGCCATATTGTTGGCATTCATCTTCACCTGGGTAACCAAGCAACAATGAGCGGCGCTCTAAGAAAACAGGGCTTAATGCATGTGCATCAAGTGTAATCCAAGATAAGCCTGTGTAGTCCGCACAGGCTAATCATGGACAACATTTTCTGCCTAAACTGGATTTTGTTTAGAAGAGACTTCCTTTACACAAAAAATTGCCTGAAATAAGAGTGTCATCTCTGATTAGTCCTTTAGAAAGTGTCATCTCTGATTAGCCCTTTAGAAAGTGTCATCTCTGATTAGCCCTTTAGAAAAGGTCATCTCTGATTAGTCCTTTAGAAAGTGTCATCTCTGATTAGCCCTTTAGAAAGTGTCATCTCTGATTAGTCCTTTAGAAAGTGTCATCTCTGATTAGCCCTTTAGAAAGTGTCATCTCTGATTAGCCCTTTAGAAAGTGTCATCTCTGATTAGCCCTTTAGAAAGTGTCATCTCTGATTAGTCCTTTAGAAAGTGTCATCTCTGATTAGCCCTTTAGAAAGTGTCATCTCTGATTAGCCCTTTAGAAAGTGTCATCTCTGATTAGTCCTTTAGAAAGTGTCATCTCTGATTAGCCCTTTAGAAAGTGTCATCTCTGATTAGCCCTTTAGAAAGTGTCATCTCTGATTAGCCCTTTAGAAAGTGTCATCTCTGATTAGCCCTTTAGAAAGTGTCATCTCTGATAAGCCCTTTAGAAAGTGTCATCTCTGATTAGTCCTTTAGAAAGTGTCAACTCTGATTAGCCCTTTAGAAAGTGTCATCTCTGATTAGCCCTTTAGAAAGTGTCATCTCTGATTAACCCTTTAGAAAGTGTCATCTCTGATTAGCCCTTTAGAAAGTGTCATCTCTGATTAGCCCTTTAGAAAGTGTCATCTCTGATAAGCCCTTTAGAAAGTGTCATCTCTGATTAGCCCTTTAGAAAGTGTCATCTCTGATTAGCCCTTTAGAAAGTGTCATCTCTGATTAGCCCTTTAGAAAGTGTCATCTCTGATTAGCCCTTTAGAAAGTGTCATCTCTGATTAGCCCTTTAGAAAGTGTCATCTCTGATTAGTCCCTTTAGAAAGTGTCATCTCTGATTAGCCCTTTAGAAAGTGTCATCTCTGATTAGCCCTTTAGAAAGTGTCATCTCTGATTAGCCCTTTAGAAAGTGTCATCTCTGATTAGCCCTTTAGAAAGTGTCATCTCTGATTAGCCCTTTAGAAAGTGTCATCTCTGATTAGCCCTTTAGAAAGTGTCATCTCTGATTAGCCCTTTAGAAAGTGTCATCTCTGATTAGCCCTTTAGAAAGTGTCATCTCTGATTAGCCCTTTAGAAAGTGTCATCTCTGATTAGCCCTTTAGAAAGTGTCATCTCTGATTAGCCCTTTAGAAAGTGACATCTCTGATTAGCCCTTTAGAAAGTGTCATCTCTGATTAGCCCTTTAGAAAGTGTCATCTCTGATTAGCCCTTTAGAAAGTGTCATCTCTGATTAGCCCTTTAGAAAATGTCATCTCTGATTAGCCCTTTAGAAAGTGTCATCTCTGATTAGCCCTTTAGAAAGTGTCATCTCTGATTAGCCCTTTAGAAAGTGTCATCTCTGATTAGCCCTTTAGAAAGTGACATCTCTGATTAGCCCTTTAGAAAGTGTCATCTCAGATTAGCCCTTTAGAAAGTGTCATCTCTGATTAGCCCTTTAGAAAGTGTCATCTCTGATTAGCCCTTTAGAAAGTGTCATCTCAGATTAGCCTTTTAGAAAGTGACATTTCTGATTAGCCCTTTAGAAAGTGTCATCTCTGATTAGCTCTTTAGAAAGTGTCATCTCTGATTTGCCCTTTAGAAAGTGTCATCTCTGATTAGCCCTTTAGAAAGTGTCATCTCTGATTAGCCCTTTAGAAAGTGTCATCTCTGATTAGCCCTTTAGAAAGTGACATCTCTGATTAGCCCTTTAGAAAGTGTCATCTCTGATTAGCCCTTTAGAAAGTGTCATCTCAGATTAGCCCTTTAGAAAGTGTCATCTCTGATTAGCCCTTTAGAAAGTGTCATCTCTGATTAGCCCTTTAGAAAGTGTCATCTCTGATTAGCCCTTTAGAAAGTGTCATCTCTGATTAGCCCTTTAGAAAGTGTCATCTCTGATTAGCCCTTTAGAAAGTGTCATCTCTGATTAGCCCTTTAGAAAGTGTCATCTCTGATTAGCCCTTTAGAAAGTGTCATCTCTGATTAGTCCTTTAGAAAGTGTCATCTCTGATTAGTCCTTTAGAAAGTGTCATCTCTGATTAGCCCTTTAGAAAGTGTCATCTCTGATTAGTCCTTTAGAAAGTGTCATCTCTGATTAGCCCTTTAGAAAGTGTCATCTCTGATTAGCCCTTTAGAAAGTGTCATCTCTGATTAGTCCTTTAGAAAGTGTCATCTCTGATTAGTCCTTTAGAAAGTGTCATCTCTGATTAGTCCTTTAGAAATTGTCATCTCTGATTAGCCCTTTAGAAAGTGTCATCTCTGATTAGTCCTTTAGAAAGTGTCATCTCTGATTAGCCCTTTAGAAAGTGTCATCTCTGATTAGCCGTTTCGAAAGTGTCATCTCTGATTAGTCCTTTAGAAAGTGTCATCTCTGATTAGCCCTTTAGAAAGTGTCATCTCTGATTAGCCCTTTAGAAAGTGTCATCTCTGATTAGCCCTTTAGAAAGTGTCATCTCTGATTAGCCCTTTAGAAAGTGTCATCTCTGATTAGCCCTTTAGAAAGTGTCATCTCTGATTAGTCCTTTAGAGTGTGTCATCTCTGATTAGCCCTTTAGAAAGTGACATCTCTGATTAGCCCTTTAGAAAGTGTAATCTCTGATTAGCCCTTTAGAAAGTGTAATCTCTGATTAGCCCTTTAGAAAGTGTCATCTCTGATTAGCCCTTTAGAAAGTGTCATCTCTGATTAGCCCTTTAAAAAGTGTAATCTCTGATTTGCCCTTTAAAAAGTGTCATCTCTGATTAGTCCTTTAAAAAGTGTCATCTCTGATTAGTCCTTTAGAAAATGTCATCTCTGATTAGCCCTTTAAAAAGTGTCATCTCTGATTTGTCCTTTAAAAAGTGTCATCTCTGATTAGTCCTTTAAAAAGTGTCATCTCTGATTAGTCCTTTAGAAAATGTCATCTCTATTTGGCCCTTTAGAAAGTGTCATCTCTGATTTGCCCTTTAGAAAGTGTCATCTCTGATTAGCCCTTTAGAAAGTGTCATCTCTGATTAGCCCTTAAGAAAGTGACATCTCTGATTAGCCCTTTAGAAAGTGTCATCTCAGATTAGCCCTTTAGAAAGTGTCATCTCTGATTAGCCCTTTAGAAAGTGACATCTCTGATTAGCCCTTTAGAAAGTGTCATCTCTGATTAGCCCTTTAGAAAGTGTCATCTCAGATTAGCCCTTTAGAAAGTGTCATCTCAGATTAGCCCTTTAGAAAGTGTCATCTCTGATTAGCCCTTTAGAAAGTGTCATCTCTGATTAGCCCTTTAGAAAGTGTCATCTCTGATTAGCCCTTTAGAAAGTGTCATCTCTGATTAGCCCTTTAGAAAGTGTCATCTCTGATTAGCCCTTTAGAAAGTGTCATCTCTGATTAGCCCTTTAGAAAGTGTCATCTCTGATTAGCCCTTTAGAAAGTGTCATCTCTGATTAGTCTAGTCCTTTAGAAAGTGTCATCTCTGATTAGCCCTTTAGAAAGTGTCATCTCTGATTAGTCCTTTAGAAAGTGTCATCTCTGATTAGCCCTTTAGAAAGTGTCATCTCTGATTAGCCCTTTAGAAAGTGTCATCTCTGATTAGTCCTTTAGAAAGTGTGATCTCTGATTAGTCCTTTAGAAAGTGTCATCTCTGATTAGTCCTTTAGAAATTGTCATCTCTGATTAGCCCTTTAGAAAGTGTCATCTCTGATTTGCCCTTTAAAAAGTGTCATCTCTGATTAGTCCTTTAAAAAGTGTCATCTCAGATTAGCCCTTTAGAAAATGTCATCTCTGATTAGCCCTTTAGAAAGTGTCATCTCTGATTAGCCCTTTAGAAAGTGTCATCTCAGATTAGCCTTTTAGAAAGTGACATTTCTGATTAGCCCTTTAGAAAGTGTCATCTCTGATTAGCCCTTTAGAAAGTGTCATCTCTGATTTGCCCTTTAGAAAGTGTCATCTCTGATTAGCCGTTTAGAAAGTGTCATCTCTGATTAGCCCTTTAGAAAGTGTCATCTCTGATTAGCCCTTTAGAAAGTGTCATCTCTGATTAGCCCTTTAGAAAGTGTCATCTCTGATTAGCCTTTTAGAAAGTGTCATCTCAGATTAGCCCTTTAGAAAGTGTCATCTCTGATTAGCCCTTTAGAAAGTGTCATCTCTGATTAGCCCTTTAGAAAGTGTCATCTCTGATTAGCCCTTTAGAAAGTGTCATCTCTGATTAGCCCTTTAGAAAGTGTCATCTCTGATTAGCCCTTTAGAAAGTGTCATCTCTGATTAGCCCTTTAGAAAGTGTCATCTCTGATTAGACCTTTAGAAAGTGTCATCTCTGATTAGTCCTTTAGAAAGTGTCATCTCTGATTAGTCCTTTAGAAAGTGTCATCTCTGATTAGCCCTTTAGAAAGTGTCATCTCTGATTAGTCCTTTAGAAAGTGTCATCTCTGATTAGCCCTTTAGAAAGTGTCATCTCTGATTAGCCCTTTAGAAAGTGTCATCTCTGATTAGCCCTTTAGAAAGTGTCATCTCTGATTAGTCCTTTAGAAAGTGTCATCTCTGATTAGCCCTTTAGAAAGTGTCATCTCTGATTAGCCCTTTAGAAAGTGTCATCTCTGATTAGCCCTTTAGAAAGTGTCATCTCTGATTAGCCCTTTAGAAAGTGTCATCTCTGATAAGCCCTTTAGAAAGTGTCATCTCTGATTAGTCCTTTAGAAAGTGTCAACTCTGATTAGCCCTTTAGAAAGTGTCATCTCTGATTAGCCCTTTAGAAAGTGTCATCTCTGATTAACCCTTTAGAAAGTGTCATCTCTGATTAGCCCTTTAGAAAGTGTCATCTCTGATTAGCCCTTTAGAAAGTGTCATCTCTGATAAGCCCTTTAGAAAGTGTCATCTCTGATTAGCCCTTTAGAAAGTGTCATCTCTGATTAGCCCTTTAGAAAGTGTCATCTCTGATTAGCCCTTTAGAAAGTGTCATCTCTGATTAGCCCTTTAGAAAGTGTCATCTCTGATTAGCCCTTTAGAAAGTGTCATCTCTGATTAGTCCTTTAGAAAGTGTCATCTCTGATTAGCCCTTTAGAAAGTGTCATCTCTGATTAGCCCTTTAGAAAGTGTCATCTCTGATTAGCCCTTTAGAAAGTGTCATCTCTGATTAGCCCTTTAGAAAGTGTCATCTCTGATTAGCCCTTTAGAAAGTGTCATCTCTGATTAGCCCTTTAGAAAGTGTCATCTCTGATTAGCCCTTTAGAAAGTGTCATCTCTGATTAGCCCTTTAGAAAGTGTCATCTCTGATTAGCCCTTTAGAAAGTGTCATCTCTGATTAGCCCTTTAGAAAGTGTCATCTCTGATTAGCCCTTTAGAAAGTGACATCTCTGATTAGCCCTTTAGAAAGTGTCATCTCTGATTAGCCCTTTAGAAAGTGTCATCTCTGATTAGCCCTTTAGAAAGTGTCATCTCTGATTAGCCCTTTAGAAAATGTCATCTCTGATTAGCCCTTTAGAAAGTGTCATCTCTGATTAGCCCTTTAGAAAGTGTCATCTCTGATTAGCCCTTTAGAAAGTGTCATCTCTGATTAGCCCTTTAGAAAGTGACATCTCTGATTAGCCCTTTAGAAAGTGTCATCTCAGATTAGCCCTTTAGAAAGTGTCATCTCTGATTAGCCCTTTAGAAAGTGTCATCTCTGATTAGCCCTTTAGAAAGTGTCATCTCAGATTAGCCTTTTAGAAAGTGACATTTCTGATTAGCCCTTTAGAAAGTGTCATCTCTGATTAGCTCTTTAGAAAGTGTCATCTCTGATTTGCCCTTTAGAAAGTGTCATCTCTGATTAGCCCTTTAGAAAGTGTCATCTCTGATTAGCCCTTTAGAAAGTGTCATCTCTGATTAGCCCTTTAGAAAGTGACATCTCTGATTAGCCCTTTAGAAAGTGTCATCTCTGATTAGCCCTTTAGAAAGTGTCATCTCAGATTAGCCCTTTAGAAAGTGTCATCTCTGATTAGCCCTTTAGAAAGTGTCATCTCTGATTAGCCCTTTAGAAAGTGTCATCTCTGATTAGCCCTTTAGAAAGTGTCATCTCTGATTAGCCCTTTAGAAAGTGTCATCTCTGATTAGCCCTTTAGAAAGTGTCATCTCTGATTAGCCCTTTAGAAAGTGTCATCTCTGATTAGCCCTTTAGAAAGTGTCATCTCTGATTAGTCCTTTAGAAAGTGTCATCTCTGATTAGTCCTTTAGAAAGTGTCATCTCTGATTAGCCCTTTAGAAAGTGTCATCTCTGATTAGTCCTTTAGAAAGTGTCATCTCTGATTAGCCCTTTAGAAAGTGTCATCTCTGATTAGCCCTTTAGAAAGTGTCATCTCTGATTAGTCCTTTAGAAAGTGTCATCTCTGATTAGTCCTTTAGAAAGTGTCATCTCTGATTAGTCCTTTAGAAATTGTCATCTCTGATTAGCCCTTTAGAAAGTGTCATCTCTGATTAGTCCTTTAGAAAGTGTCATCTCTGATTAGCCCTTTAGAAAGTGTCATCTCTGATTAGCCGTTTCGAAAGTGTCATCTCTGATTAGTCCTTTAGAAAGTGTCATCTCTGATTAGCCCTTTAGAAAGTGTCATCTCTGATTAGCCCTTAGAAAGTGTCATCTCTGATTAGCCCTTTAGAAAGTGTCATCTCTGATTAGCCCTTTAGAAAGTGTCATCTCTGATTAGCCCTTTAGAAAGTGTCATCTCTGATTAGTCCTTTAGAGTGTGTCATCTCTGATTAGCCCTTTAGAAAGTGACATCTCTGATTAGCCCTTTAGAAAGTGTAATCTCTGATTAGCCCTTTAGAAAGTGTAATCTCTGATTAGCCCTTTAGAAAGTGTCATCTCTGATTAGCCCTTTAGAAAGTGTCATCTCTGATTAGCCCTTTAAAAAGTGTAATCTCTGATTTGCCCTTTAAAAAGTGTCATCTCTGATTAGTCCTTTAAAAAGTGTCATCTCTGATTAGTCCTTTAGAAAATGTCATCTCTGATTAGCCCTTTAAAAAGTGTCATCTCTGATTTGTCCTTTAAAAAGTGTCATCTCTGATTAGTCCTTTAAAAAGTGTCATCTCTGATTAGTCCTTTAGAAAATGTCATCTCTATTTGGCCCTTTAGAAAGTGTCATCTCTGATTTGCCCTTTAGAAAGTGTCATCTCTGATTAGCCCTTTAGAAAGTGTCATCTCTGATTAGCCCTTAAGAAAGTGACATCTCTGATTAGCCCTTTAGAAAGTGTCATCTCAGATTAGCCCTTTAGAAAGTGTCATCTCTGATTAGCCCTTTAGAAAGTGACATCTCTGATTAGCCCTTTAGAAAGTGTCATCTCTGATTAGCCCTTTAGAAAGTGTCATCTCAGATTAGCCCTTTAGAAAGTGTCATCTCAGATTAGCCCTTTAGAAAGTGTCATCTCTGATTAGCCCTTTAGAAAGTGTCATCTCTGATTAGCCCTTTAGAAAGTGTCATCTCTGATTAGCCCTTTAGAAAGTGTCATCTCTGATTAGCCCTTTAGAAAGTGTCATCTCTGATTAGCCCTTTAGAAAGTGTCATCTCTGATTAGCCCTTTAGAAAGTGTCATCTCTGATTAGCCCTTTAGAAAGTGTCATCTCTGATTAGTCTAGTCCTTTAGAAAGTGTCATCTCTGATTAGCCCTTTAGAAAGTGTCATCTCTGATTAGTCCTTTAGAAAGTGTCATCTCTGATTAGCCCTTTAGAAAGTGTCATCTCTGATTAGCCCTTTAGAAAGTGTCATCTCTGATTAGTCCTTTAGAAAGTGTGATCTCTGATTAGTCCTTTAGAAAGTGTCATCTCTGATTAGTCCTTTAGAAATTGTCATCTCTGATTAGCCCTTTAGAAAGTGTCATCTCTGATTTGCCCTTTAAAAAGTGTCATCTCTGATTAGTCCTTTAAAAAGTGTCATCTCAGATTAGCCCTTTAGAAAATGTCATCTCTGATTAGCCCTTTAGAAAGTGTCATCTCTGATTAGCCCTTTAGAAAGTGTCATCTCAGATTAGCCTTTTAGAAAGTGACATTTCTGATTAGCCCTTTAGAAAGTGTCATCTCTGATTAGCCCTTTAGAAAGTGTCATCTCTGATTTGCCCTTTAGAAAGTGTCATCTCTGATTAGCCGTTTAGAAAGTGTCATCTCTGATTAGCCCTTTAGAAAGTGTCATCTCTGATTAGCCCTTTAGAAAGTGTCATCTCTGATTAGCCCTTTAGAAAGTGTCATCTCTGATTAGCCTTTTAGAAAGTGTCATCTCAGATTAGCCCTTTAGAAAGTGTCATCTCTGATTAGCCCTTTAGAAAGTGTCATCTCTGATTAGCCCTTTAGAAAGTGTCATCTCTGATTAGCCCTTTAGAAAGTGTCATCTCTGATTAGCCCTTTAGAAAGTGTCATCTCTGATTAGCCCTTTAGAAAGTGTCATCTCTGATTAGCCCTTTAGAAAGTGTCATCTCTGATTAGACCCTTTAGAAAGTGTCATCTCTGATTAGTCCTTTAGAAAGTGTCATCTCTGATTAGTCCTTTAGAAAGTGTCATCTCTGATTAGCCCTTTAGAAAGTGTCATCTCTGATTAGTCCTTTAGAAAGTGTCATCTCTGATTAGCCCTTTAGAAAGTGTCATCTCTGATTAGCCCTTTAGAAAGTGTCATCTCTGATTAGTCCTTTAGAAAGTGTCATCTCTGATTAGTCCTTTAGAAAGTGTCATCTCTGATTAGTCCTTTAGAAAGTGTCATCTCTGATTAGTCCTTTAGAAATTGTCATCTCTGATTAGCCCTTTAGAAAGTGTCATCTCTGATTAGCCCTTTAGAAAGTGTCATCTCTGATTAGCCCTTTAGAAAGTGTCATCTCTGATTAGTCCTTTAGAAAGTGTCATCTCTGATTAGCCCTTTAGAAAGTGTCATCTCTGATTAGCCCTTTAGAAAGTGTCATCTCTGATTAGCCCTTTAGAAAGTGTCATCTCTGATTAGCCCTTTAGAAAGTGTCATCTCTGATTAGTCCTTTAGAAAGTGTCATCTCTGATTAGCCCTTTAGAAAGTGACATCTCTGATTAGCCCTTTAGAAAGTGTAATCTCTGATTAGTCCTTTAGAAAGTGTAATCTCTGATTAGCCCTTTAGAAAGTGTCATCTCTGATTAGCCCTTTAGAAAGTGTCATCTCTGATTAGCCCTTTAAAAAGTGTCATCTCTGATTTGCCCTTTAAAAAGTGTCATCTCTGATTAGTCCTTTAAAAAGTGTCATCTCTGATTAGTCCTTTAGAAAATGTCATCTCTGATTAGTCCTTTAGAAAGTGTCATCTCTGATTAGCCCTTTAGAAAGTGTCATCTCTGATTTGCCCTTTAAAAAGTGTCATCTCTGATTTGCCCTTTAGAAAGTGTCATCTATGATTAGTCATTTAAAAAGTGTCATCTCTGATTAGTCCTTTAGAAAATGTCATCTCTGATTAGTCCTTTAGAAAGTGTCATCTCTGATTAGCCCCTTAGAAAGTGTCATCTCTGATTAGTCCTTTAGAAAGTGTCATCTCTGATTAGTACCATTTTTGAACTCAACCAACATATCATTTAGGCAAACATTTTGACAAAGTAACATGAAGATTGGGCATCAAATTCTATAGTGTTCACAAGTTTTTCTTTTTTTTGACCTAGTGACCTAGTTTTTGACCCAGCCTGACCCAGTTTCAAACTCAGTCGAGGAATCAATGGGACAAATGTTCTGACCACATTTCATGAAGATCAGACAATAAATGTGGCCTCTAGAGTGTTCACAAGGCAAAATGTTGATGACGGACGACGCACGACGGACGACAGACAAAAGGCGATCACAAAAGCTCACCATGAGCACGTTGTGCTCAGGTGAGCTAAAAAAGAAGACTATAAATAGTTACTGTTCATGATCACTCTATTTTTCCTAAAACTCATCTATTCATTTTACAGTGAATACTTCAGTGTTCAAATTAAAATATTATTGCAAAATTAGATAAAGGCAAATAGTAAAAATTGAAAAGCTAAAATATTTCCTATAAAATTAAATTTAATATAACTGAAAATTATAACACGTGGATAAATATTCATACTGCTCATCGTAACAACCCTACAGTTATAAAAGCCTGTAATGTGAAAGTTCTTTTACCGGTAAGTGAAATTTTAATACGGTTAAATAGTGAATTGAGTTTTAGATTAAATTTAAATTAAGTATTAATTTTAAAAAAATGTTCGAAAGTGTGAGTTTGTGACGTACTTTAGGGAAGGGGGTCCAAGATTTTGTAACAGTTTGTGACATGCCGGGGTAAAAATGGTAAACAAAAGCGTGACATGCTTTATCAACGACCCCTTGGTGTGAAATTCACACACATGTTTAAAGCTTTAGATTTAAGAAATGTATTACACTTTATAAAGAAGTAAAAGCAACCTTTGAAACTAAAATACCTTTATTATGAAAGCCCTTTAGAAAGTGTCATCTCTGATTAGCCCTTTAGAAAGTGTCATCTCTGATTAGCCCTTTAGAAAGTGTCATCTCTGATTAGCCCTTTAGAAAGTGTCATCTCTGATTAGCTCTTTAGAAAGTGTCATCTCTGATTAGCCCTTTAGAAAGTGTCATCTCTGATTAGCCCTTTAGAAAGTGTCATCTCTGATTAGCCCTTTAGAAAGTGTCATCTCTGATTAGCCCTTTAGAAAGTGTCATCTCTGATTAGCCCTTTAGAAAGTGTCATCTCTGATTAGCCCTTTAGAAAGTGTCATCTCTGATTAGCCCTTTAGAAAATGTCATCTCTGATAAGCCCTTTAGAAAGTGTCATCTCTGATTAGCCCTTAAGAAAGTGTCATCTCTGATTAGCCCTTTAGAAAGTGACATCTCTGATTAGCCCTTTAGAAAGTGTCATCTCTGATTAGCCCTTTAGAAAGTGTCATCTCTGATTAGCCCTTTAGAAAGTGTCATCCTTGATTAGCCCTTTAGAAAGTGTCATCTCTGATTAGCCTTTTAGAAAGTGTCATCTCTGATTAGCCCTTTAGAAAGTGTCATCTCTGATTAGCCCTTTACAAAGTGTCATCTCTGATTAGCCCTTTAGAAAGTGTCATCTCTGATTAGCCCTTTAGAAAGTGTCATAACTGATTAGCCCTTTAGAAAGTGTCATCTCTGATTAGCCCTTAAGAAAGTGTCATCTCTGATTAGCCCTTTAGAAAGTGACATCTCTGATTAGCCCTTTAGAAAGTGTCATCTTTGATTAGCCCTTTAGAAAGTGTCATCTCTGATTAGCCCTTTAGAAAGTGTCATCTCTGATTAGCCCTTTAGAAAGTGTCATCTCTGATTAGCCCTTTAGAAAGTGTCATCTCTGATTAGCCCTTTAGAAAGTGTCATCTCTGATTAGCCCTTTAGAAAGTGTCATCTCTGATTAGCCCTTTAGAAAGTGACATCTCTGATTAGCCCTTTAGAAAGTGTCATCTCAGATTAGCCCTTTAGAAAGTGTCATCTCTGATTAGCCCTTTAGAAAGTGTCATCTCTGATTAGCCCTTTAGAAAGTGTCATCTCTGATAAGCCTTTTAGAAAGTGACATCTCTGATTAGCCCTTTAGAAAGTGTCATCTCTGATTAGCCCTTTAGAAAGTGTCATCTCTGATTTGCCCTTTAGAAAGTGTCATCTCTGATAAGCCCTTTAGAAAGTGTCATCTCTGATTAGCCCTTTAGAAAGTGTCATCTCTGATTAGCCATTTAGAAAGTGACATCTCTGATTAGCCCTTTAGAAAGTGTCATCTCTGATTAGCCCTTTAGAAAGTGTCATCTCTGATTAGCCCTTTAGAAAGTGTCATCTCTGATTAGCCCTTTAGAAAGTGTCATCTCTGATTAGTCCTTTAGAAAGTGTCATCTCTGATTAGCCCTTTAGAAAGTGACATCTCTGATTAGCCCTTTAGAAAGTGTCATCTCTGATTAGTCCTTTAGAAAGTGTCATCTCTGATTAGCCCTTTAGAAAGTGTCATCTCTGATTAGCCCTTTAGAAAGTGTCATCTCTGATTAGCCCTTTAAAAAGTATCATCTCTTATTTGCCCTTTAAAAAGTGTCATCTCTGATTAGTCCTTTAAAAAGTGTCATCTCTGATTAGTCCTTTAGAAAATGTCATCTCTGATTAGTCCTTTAGAAAGTGTCATCTCTGATTAGCCCTTTAGAAAGTGTCATCTCTGATTAGCCCTTTAAAAAGTGTCACCTCTGATTTGCCCTTTAGAAAGTGTCATCTCTGATTAGTCCTTTAAAAAGTGTCATCTCTGATTAGTCCTTTAGAAAATGTCATCTCTGATTAGTCCTTTAGAAAGTGTCATCTCTGATTAGCCCTTTAGAAAGTGTCATCTCTGATTAGTCCTTTAGAAAGTGTCATCTCTGATTAGCCCTTTAGAAAGTGTCATCTCTGATTAGCCCTTTAGAAAATGTCATCTCTGATTAGTCCTTTAGAAAGTGTCATCTCTGATTAGCCCTTTAGAAAGTGTCATCTCTGATTAGCCCTTTAGAAAGTGTCATCTCTGATTAGTCCTTTAGAAAGTGTCATCTCTGATTAGCCCTTTAGAAAGTGTCATCTCTGATTAGCCCTTTAGAAAGTGTCATCTCTGATTAGTCCTTTAGAAAGTGTCATCTCTGATTAGCCCTTTAGAAAGTGTCATCTCTGATTAGCCCTTTAGAAAGTGTCATCTCTGATTAGCCCTTTAGAAAGTGTCATCTCTGATTAGCCCTTTAGAAAGTGTCATCTCTGATTAGCCCTTTAGAAAGTGACATCTCTGATTAGCCCTTTAGAAAGTGTCATCTCTGATTAGCCCTTTAGAAAGTGTCATCTCTGATTAGCCCTTTAGAAAGTGTCATCTCTGATTAGCCCTTTAGAAAGTGTCATCTCTGATTAGCCCTTTAGAAAGTGTCTTCTCTGATTAGCCCTTTAGAAAGTGTCATCTCTGATTAGCCCTTTAGAAAGTGTCATCTCTGATTAGCCCTTTAGAAAGTGACATCTCTGATTAGCCCTTTAGATAGTGTCATCTCAAATTAGCCCTTAAGAAAGTGTCATCTCTGATTAGCCCTTTAGAAAGTGTCATCTCTGATTAGCCCTTTAGAAAGTGTCATCTCTGATTAGCCTTTTAGAAAGTGACATCTCTGATTAGCCCTTTAGAAAGTGTCATCTCTGATTAGCCCTTTAGAAAGTGTCATCTCTGATTTGCCCTTTAGAAAGTGTCATCTCTGATTAGCCCTTTAGAAAGTGTCATCTCTGATTAGCCCTTTAGAAAGTGTCATCTCTGATTAGCCCTTTAGAAAGTGACATCTCTGATTAGCCCTTTAAAAAGTGTCATCTCTGATTAGCCCTTTAGAAAGTGTCATCTCAGATTAGCCCTTTAGAAAGTGTCATCTCTGATTAGCCCTTTAGAAAGTGTCATCTCTGATTAGCCCTTTAGAAAGTGTCATCTCTGATTAGCCCTTTAGAAAGTGTCATCTCTGATTAGCCCTTTAGAAAGTGTCATCTCTGATTAGCCCTTTAGAAAGTGTCATCTCTGATTAGCCCTTTAGAAAGTGTCATCTCTGATTAGCCCTTTAGAAAGTGTCATCTCTGATTAGCCCTTTAGAAAGTGTCATCTCTGATTAGCCCTTTAGAAAGTGTCATCTCTGATTAGCCCTTTAAAAAGTGTCCTCTCTGATTAGCCCTTTAAAAAGTGTCCTCTCTGATTAGCCCTTTAAAAAGTGTCATCTCTGATTAGCCCTTTAAAAAGTGTCATCTCTGATTAGCCCTTTAGAAAGTGTCATCTCTGATTAACCCTTTAAAACATCATTCTTATTTCTGTTGATGAAAACTTACTATGATAAGCTGTTTGAAAAAACACACCATCAACTAGACATGTCTTTTGTGACAATATGTGTCTAGTGTTTTTTTTTGGGTAAAAATGGTGACCACAGATGACACATGACAAACAACAGACTAAAGGCGACCACAAAAGCTTACCTTGTTAACATTGTGCACAGGTGAGCTCAAAAAAAGGCATATAACCACCAGGCCCAAGTGTTCTCACATTTCAATTGTGTTAAAAAAACTCCATTCATGTTTAAAACAAGCTATGTATGGCAAATTTTTACTTCTGGCATCATTGACCTTGACCTTTTAGGTTAGGAGACTGGTGAAAGACTAATGGTGGTCATTAAGTTACAAGCTATTTGAAAGCAAAATTTGACCTTTTTACTCTAATTGCTACCTTGATCTTTGAGGAAGAGAGAGATGAGTGTAACATGCAACCGTTTGTTTTATGATGGTCTTATAAATATATGGTATAGTTAAGGCTGAGGCAGACATTATCAAGCTTATTTATTGCAAAATTTAATCTTTAATCTCTATTGTTTGTCTTTGTCTAGAAGATAGGGAGACGGATATTGCCACACGTCCTATTATGATGGTTAACAATTTCAAAAAGATTTTGTGACAACAAAGTGAAAACAGGTTGGGTTTTGGAGGGGAAAACAAATAAAGCTGCCAGACTAAAAAAGAGCATTAAACAAGAGCTGTCAGAGGACAGCCTGCTCGATTATTCGAATGCTTGACAGTATAACGTTAGCAAACCATCATGGAGAGGGGGGGAGGGGGTATAATGTGGGTGTGTGATCATTTCATAGATGATCTTTCAAAAATAAGAAAAAAAAATAAAATATTGGGGGGGGGGTTCTGGGGGGGGGGGGGGGGGGGATGGTTTGGGTGGAGTGTATTGTGGTATGTCAGGTAAGTGTTGTTTTGTCAAACTTTTAACATAGATTTATCAATAATATGCATATTCTGAGTATAAAAGGGGCAATAATTCTGTCAAAATGCTTGATACAGTTGTCTGCTCTTGTTTATAGGTTAGGGTCATGATGATAAACAAGTATGCAAAATATGAAAGTAATATGTCAAGGGACACAGGAAATATTTGGGGTAGTACACCAACTTTAACATAGATTTATCAATAATACGCATATTCTAATTATAAAAGGGGCCATAATTATGTCAAAATGCTTGATACAGTTGTCTGCTTTTGTTTATAGGTTGGGGTCATGATGGTTAACAAGTATGCAAGATATGAAAGCAATATGTCAAGGGACATTGGAAATATTTGGGGTAGTACGCAAACTTTAACATTTGCACGCAAATGCCAACGGGAACTGGAAAGGCAATGCCGGGGTGAATAGGAAAGCTCCACTATAGATATTTAATATATAATAGTCAAGCTAAAAAGCACTTTGATGATAGAGCAAGATTTAATACATCATAGCAGCACCTGATCAGTTTTACAATACATGTGCGTAAAGTGTCATTCCAGATTAGCCTGTGCATTTTGTACAGGCTAATCAGGGATGACACTTTCCAATTAATCTGGATTTTCCATTCAGTGGAGACCTCCTTTAAATAAAAACAAAACATTAAAGCAAAAAGTGTCGTCTCTGGTACGTCTGTGTGGACTGCACAGGCTAATCTGGGACATTTTTTTAAACATATATTAGGACGCATTTTACTGTATGATTACCCAACAACTTACAGCATCAAACACGAAAGGTTCCTTTTCCTCAATGCCCCGCCCCCTCTTCACGACACACATACAGAAGTCCTCAAACACTGTGTTCATGTAGACATCATCATTCTCCAGTGACACTCCATTACACTTCTCCTTCACTTCCTCAACTAGCCTACAAAATTATCCACCAATGAAGAGTTGAGAGCACATAAGAGGTACATGCATATGCTTAACATTCCAGTATAGCTTTGCAAAAATAAAACTGGTACGGGAAAAGTGCCTTCCAACATTAGCCTGAAAAAAAAATGCTGTCATGAAATATTCCGTTTGTATTGAAAAAACAAGTTTATAAGACCAGACTACCAATACTATGAGCCCAATAAATATATTTTATATTTAGTGTACGCAGACGATCTAATTCATATGAGTCGCATTCAGGAAAAACTGGGCTTAATGCATGTGCAATAATTGTCATCCCAGATAAGCCTGTGCAGTCTGCAGTCAAATAAGGGAAATAATATCTGCTTCAATGGAATGTAATGTTTAAAGGAAGTCTCTTTTTGGTAAAAATGAAGTTAAAGCTCAAAAATGAATTTCTTTGCTTTAATTCTATCATAAAATAACATTTTATAAAAAGCACTAAAACTGTACCAAGCACAAGCGCCATCAAAAAAAAATTAAAACAAAGTGAAACAAGAGATGTGCACTCACAATGTGCAGCTTCATGAGATACACATGCATGCCAAATATCAAGTTGCTATCTTTAATATTGCAAAAGTTATGGCCAATGTTAAAGATTTCGGACGGACGGACAGACAGACAGACACACAAACGGACTGACAGTTCAACTGCTATATGCCACCCTACCGGGGGCATAAAAACAACAACATGGTTCATTTTAATTTTTTTAATTATGTTTATTAACTCCTAGATGCTTACGTATGCACAAACAAGTAGCCATACTTGCTATCAATACCTGACAACATCCATGGATCCAGCGCCAGACTTGAAGAAATCCGTTGTAATCTCCACGTTGATGTTGAGTATCCCCGTCCACACAGTCTTCAGCTTAGAGATCATGGCCTCCTCTTCCTTGGTTAACTCAATCTTCTCCTCCCCCGCTTCGTCCCGGCCGAACTTGCTGGCATTTATCATCTTACCGCTGGCTAGCTGAACCTGGCTGATGTTCACCTGGGGAGGGGGTTTCAATGTATGTCAGCCTAGCACTATGAAAACTGGTTGGGATACATGTGCGTTTAGTGTTGCACAGGCTAATCAGGGACGACACTTTCTGGTTAATGTTTTAGCTTAAAGAAAGTCTCTTATTCGTGAAAATCCAATTTGGGAAAAAGTGTCGTCTAAAATTGGTCTGTGAAGTCCGCAAAGGCTTATCAGGGATGACATTTTCTGTTTCATGGTATTATTTGTTTAAAGGAAGTCTCTTTTTACAGAAAATTCAATTAGGCAGAAAGTGTCGTCCAAGATTTGCCAGCGGGGACTGCACAGGGTAATCTTGGAAGAGACTGTAAACCTTTGTTCACAGAGCATGGCTTATATTTATCACTATTCTGCTCTCAAGATCCAGAAATATATTTTGCTATCAGATAGTTTTAGCAGTGATACTTTCTTTCTTAAACAATACATGAAAGAGTATCAAGTTAAAATAAACAAGAGCACCGCCTTGCGGGTGCAGACCGCTCATCTATTTTCTTTTTAAAGGTGAAGGGACTCTCATTTTCAATCACAAAGGAGGGAGGGGTGGAGTGAAGAGGGGTGTATAGTGTGCGGGTGTGGACATTTATTACATTATCTTCCAAAAATGCGATAGAAAACGAAAAAAATATAATAATTTGGGGGAGGGGGGGTGGAGGGTGGGGTGGGGGGGATTCTTGGGTGCGATGATTGGACGGGATTTCAAACATAAAATAATAAAAATAAATATTTGTGTTTTTAACCGTTTCAAAAAAAATTAAAAATTGGGGGGGGGGGGGGGGGTATAGTGTGAGGGTGTGGTGGTAATTTGTGATGAGATGATATTAAAAAAAAAAAATTAGAGGGGGGGGGAGATTCGGGGGTGGGGGAGGGGGGGGGGGGTGGGGGGGAGTCTTGGGTGCGATGGTTGGACGGTATTTCAATATAAAACAATAAAAATAAATATTTGTGTTTTTAACCGTTTCAAAAAAAAATTTGGGGGGTGGGGGGGGGGGTATAGTGTGAGGGTGTGGTGGTCATTTGTGAGATGATCTTAAAAAAAAAAAAAAAAAAATTAGGGGGGGGGGGAGGGGGGTGAGGGGAGGGGGGGAGGGGGGTGGAGGGCACGGGGGATGGTTTGGGTGGAGTCTATTGTGGTAAATGCTATTTCAAACATAAAATAATAAAAATAAATATTTGTGTTTTTTAACCTTTCAAAAAAACAAATTGGGGGGGTGGGATGGGGGGGGGTATAGTGTGAGGGTGTGGTGGGAGGGGGGGAAGGGCACGGGGAATGGTTTGGGTGGAGTCTATTGTGGTAAATGCTTTTTTAAACATAAAATAATAAAAATAAATTTGTGTTTTTAACCGTTTCAAAAAAAATTTTGGGGGTGTGGGGGGGGGGGGGTATAGTGTGAGGGTGTCATTTGTGAGATGATCTTAAAAAAAAAAAATTAGGGGGGGAGGGGGGGGAGGGCACGGGGTATGGTTTGGGTGGAGTCTATTGTGGTATGTCAGGTAAGAGTAGTTTTGTCAAAGTATTTATCAAATATAATCATAAATAAAGAAGTTATGGCAATTTTAGCAAAATTTAATAATTTGACCTTGAGAGTCAAGGTCATTCAAAGGTCAAAGTAAAATTCAACTTGCCAGGTACAGTAACCTCATGATAGCATGAAAGTATTTGAAGTTTGAAAGCAATAGCCTTGATACTTAAGAAGTAAAGTGGATCGAAACACAAAATTTAACCATATATTCAAAGTTACTAAGTCAAAAAAGGGCCATAATTCCGTAAAAATGACAACCAGAGTTATGCAACTTGTCCTTTGACTGTACCCTTATGATAGTTTGCGAGTGTTCAAAGTATGAAAGCAATATCTATGATACTTTAGGGGTAAAGTGAACCAAAACACAAAACTTAACCAAATTTTCAATTTTCTAAGTATAAAGGGCCCATAATTCCGTCCAAATGCCAGTCAGAGTTACATAACTTTGCCTGCACAGTCCCCTCACGATAGTTAATAAGTGTTGCAAGTATGAAAGCAATAGCTTTGATACTGTAGGAATAAAGTGGACCTAAACACAAAACTTAACCAAATTTTCAAATTTCTAAGTATAAAAAGGGCACATAATTATGTCAAAATGCCAGTCAGAGTTACATTACTTTGCCTGCACAGTCCCCTTATGATAGTTAGTAAGTGTTGCAAGTATGAAAGCAATAGCTTTGATACTTAAGGAATAAAATGGACCTAACCAAAATTTTCAATTTTCTAAGTATTAAAAGGGCACATAATTCTGTCAAAATGCACGCCATAGTTATCTAACTTTGCCTGCCCAGTCCCCTCATGATAGTAAGTAAGTGTACCAAGTTTGAATGCAATAGCATTGATACTTTCTGAGAAAAGTGGACCTAAACGCAAAACTTAACCAAAATTTTCAATTTTCTAAGTATAAAAAGGGCACATAATTCTGTCAAAATGCATGCCAGAGTTATCTAACTTTGCCTGCCCAGTCCCCTCATGATAGTAAGTAAGTGTACCAAGTTTGAATGCAATAGCATTGATACTTTCTGAGAAAAGTGGACCTAAACGCAAAACCTAACCAAAATTTTCAATTTTCTAAGTATAAAAAGGGCACATAATTCTGTCAAAATGCATGCCAGAGTTATCTAACTTTGCCTGCCCAGTCCCCTCATGATAGTAAGTAAGTGTACCAAGTTTGAATGCAATAGCATTGATACTTTCTGAGAAAAGTGGACCTAAACGCAAAACTTAACCGGACGCCAACGCCGACGCCAAGGTGATGACAATAGCTCATATTTTTTTTTCAAAAAATAGATGAGCTAAAAATCATTTATTTATTGAGGATACCCCATGAAAGCATATAAATGGAAGAAACTCATTAATGTATGGTAATTTCATTTTGTTCATTACTTTCCATATTAAGGCTTCCTGTCTGGGTGGATGCAGATATCACACAGGCTAATGAGGAACAACACTTTCCGTGTTTATGGAATTCTTCATTTAAAGACTTCTTAAGTTGACTCCAGATTTGGTGGAAAGTGTTGTCCCTGATTAGCCTGTGCAGACTGGGAAGAAACAGTGCAAATGCATTAAGGCCAATATTCCCTGAACATGGCTCAAATAACTACCATGATGAAGACAATGGCCCAATACACATAATGATCCACTAAACTATTCTGAATTTCTGACGGTAAATCTCAACAAATTATAAACTAAATACATGAATTAATCTGATGAATCACACTGTAAATTAAAATTCTACCAGCCCTTAACATACCATTTTTCCGTCATTCCCGAACACCACCATGCCATTCTTATGCACTATGGCTGGATGTGATGCGCCCTCTATGGCCACAGGTCGACCTCGGGGCTCCATTCTGTTCCACATCTTAGAACCATACAGGGTCACTTGCTGGAATAAGGAACAGTAGGGTGTTAATGCACACTTTTAAGAATATATTGACAACTCTCCCAGAATGGGGCTCAAACCGGGCACTTCCTCATTGATAGGTGGTCAACATTTTAACTAAGCCACTGAAAAATGTTGATAACAAACTTTCTGAATCTGGATGGATTTGCCAAAGATACCTTTTCTAGCTGTATTGGATGGTGAAAAAAAGGGAACTGGATCATTTCTTTGATTCACTTCGTGTCCATGTAAATTTTCTGGACATCGACAAAATTAAATGAACCATTTTTTCCTTCACCAATTATCCAACCTCCACAGAGGCATTGAGGAAATAACACTGATAAGGAAAAATGCAGCATGTATTTATTTCATGTTGGAAACAAGGCTTTTGCATCCCTTGTTCCAAGCCTTGCCACATGTACTTCCCTTTATTTGAGCTATAAGTTGGTATTAACACGAACAAACATTTTAATTTATATTGTCAAGATATATTTACAAATGTTCCCATCATTACACTCAGATGAAAAGCTAATATCCACTCTAGGAAAACTGTACTTAATGCTGGTGCCTATAGTGTCCTCCCTGATTAGCCTGAGCACAGTCTTACAGGCTAATAAGGGACAACACTGTCCACCCAAACCAGATTTTCCTTCAGAACATACTACTTATGAAAGAAAAATTCCATAAAAGTGAAAAGTGAAGTCCCTGATTATCCTGTGCAGACTGCACAGGCTTATCTTGGATAACACTTGTAGCACATGTATTAAGCCCGGTTTTCCCAGCAAATTCGAATAAAATCACTCTACACAAACCTCTCCATTGATGGTTGCCCAGGCCCCTGGCACTTTATCACAGCCCCGTATCCAGTTGTGTATTGCCATGGCCGGCTGGTCCCAGTTGATCTGTCAGCAAGAAACATGCGTGTTAGGAAGGATGCAATAGAACAAGATGTCTTGTATGATACAAGTTATTGCTGCTAACCTGTTTAAATCAACTCTTGTTCACATCAGGCCCATGCCAACAAGGAAGGTCATCATTTTGTTTCTGATTGGAAATTTAAGATCTTAAGGCTTTTAAGAAATTTGTGTTACAGATTTTTCCACTTCTTAACTTTGCAATTTAATGAACTTTATTTTCATAAACATTTAGCCATTTCTTATTCTACTTTCAAATTATTTAAATAGGCTAGGTTTTACTTTCCTACCATTACCATGTCATTGAAGAAAAAAAAGAATGTATAATGTGGAACTCTTGTTTTACTGATAACCAAAGAAAAGTAATATTCACCGGTACATATGTTTATCAACTTTGTTTAGCCTCAATAAACAAAATAAACTTTAACTTGTCTAAAAACTAGAAATTCATTGCTTCTAATGTAGATTTACTGAGTTGCTATGAAACCACTTACCCCAACTATGGCCTTCTTTAACATTGCATCATATGTGGCCCCTTCCTCTGACTGGACAATTTTAGGGGCCATGCCCTGGTCTATCAATCTCACTGCCTCACCCTTAAACAGAAAACAACATGCATCCCCATTCTGAATGTTAGAGCATTAGAAGTACATATCATTGCTCTTAAGGCATTATGAGGTTGCCATGTTAAGGTTCATGTTTGGTGCGCGTTATACCTGGCTGTTTGTTATGAATGGCAAAGTATGGTTCATGTATAGACTACCCTATTAGTTTCATGAGCTAGTAATAGTTTGAAATTACCAAACCCAAACAATGTCAATGCTAAAAGGCAGTAATATTAACTTATTTTAAACCAATTTATTTTAGATTGATTGCAAGATTGAACGCCTTATTCTTATTGAAAAACTCTTGATTTTGTTTCCTGGGACATGAACCAGTACTTGGTTTCATTGGTGGAGATTGAAGGAACGCTCTGTGGGGATAAAACTCATGAACTCTGTTAAGTTTTTATTTTTGTATAGGAAAGGTTATTAAAATTATTAACCCATTAATGCCTAGCTTCTAGAAAAAGGCCCTTCTCGTCAGGGTCTGCGCTTTTTGCTTAAAGGAATTTCTGTAAGAAATATTCTAAATATAGAAAAAAATAAACTAGACATCTCTAATTTTAGAAATAAATTGATCCAATTTAGAAGAATGGGAGAGTCCACTAGGCATAAATTGGTTAAACATATAACCATATCAGATAATTATTGAAGCTCTGAATACTTAAGATGTCAGTTATCTGATAAGTAACATTTTAGTCAATTTTTAATTGATCTTTGAATTAGTGGGAACCTATTTTACCTGCTAAACATTTCTATTAAAGATACAATAGTTACACATTCAATCCTCAAAATGCACAACAGGCCGTTTCCTGGTCATTTTGGGGAAAATGCAAATTCGGGATAGGGATTTTTTGTGACATTAAAAAAAACTTATTTTGGAAAAAATTATTACATATAACTACACATGTATTTATTTTAAATGTTATCATATAAATTAAAGTAACAAATTAATTGAAATAAAATTAAGATATAATAATCACAAGACACTTATTCCTACCCCACCCCTTTTTTTTCTTTTTTTTAATTGATATTTTTTTTAACAATTTTACTTTGGAAATGGGTCCGTTTATGGACTATTACAATATGCAAGGTAAAAGGCCTGCACAATCTTCTCACCATTGCTTTCACGCCTTCTGGGTAGAGGAACCTGTTGTAAATGGAGTCCACTGTGTCGTTCGGGGCCACAAAGGTCCTCTTCTGCAGCAGGATGGGCCCAGTGTCAAGGCCGTCATCGGCCCAGAAGATTGTGAAGCCTCCCTCCTTGTCCCCCTGCATCAGGGTCCTGTTGGGCAGACGGGAGTTAGCGTGGAATTCATGAACATAAAAAAAACTAAATATATGCAGGGAGGTGGTTCTGGAACACATCACGGTAGAAATGTTATAGATGAAAAAAATCCAATAAAAGCGGAAAGGTTTGTCAATTATTAGCCCGTGTGAACTGCATTGGATTTTTGTTGGATTTAACAAGTCTACATTTTTAACAGATTTGTAAAAATAAAAAATTGTTAGTGAAGCAATTTTTGACAATAAAAAGGCACATATCAGTCACTGAAAAAGTACCTAGTACATGTAAATGTTTTAATACAGTAGTGAGTGCCAGCACAAATTGAGAAATCGCCAACTTAATTGTAACATAAAAATGCCGATTTGAAGGTCTAGTTTACATTGATCTTTGAAGTATGTACTACATTTGTAATTTGTTGTATAAATGATGTCACAGAAAATAATGAAGACAGCAAAAAATAAGACACTGCCATTAAACCTCATCTTCAACATTTAGTAAATTATTGTTAATTTAAGTTAAGAATTGTGCAATTTCAGGTCTGATCGTTATCTACCAACACACACAAAATAATCACATCCTAACGTAATTGACCAGAAACTATTTTTTGCAACAGCCATCTTCACCATTCAGCATATGGCCTATTTGCACCCCAAGCTTTATGGACATTTAAACAACAAATGCACGAGATATTCCTCAATGCAAACTCAAGCTATTGAGCAGAATTATTTCCCTTTTTTAATTTTTGATAAAACATTCGTCTTTAACACTACCATATTAGGATCGATATGTAAGTCAATTAAAAGAAATAACTTGCGGCTATTTTACAAATTTAAATTGTTTTCCGGATAAACAATATGAGCCTTGCTCTGTGAAAAGAGGGTTTAATGCATGTGCATAAAGTGCAGTCCCAGATTAGCCTGTGCAGTCCGCACAGGCTAATCTGGGACAAAACTTTCCACCAAAACGGGATTTTGCAAAGAAGACTTTCCATAAACAAAAAATACCATTAAAGCGGAAAGTGCAGATTGCACAAGCTAATCAGGGACGACACTTTACGCTCATGCATTAAAACCCCTTTTTCACAGAGCACAACCCATACAATTTCTCCACTAATGTGGATGCATTAAAACTACCACTATATGCACATGAATGTTTACCTCATTGAACTCTTCATTAACCCTTTACCACTTGGATAAGTATTTTCACGCATTTCTAGTCCCTCAGAAAGTAAAATTTAATTAAAGTCCTTTCTTACTATATTCAAGTTTTAAAGGTGTCATTTCCAACCCTTAGATACAAATGAGCAGCAAACAGCATAAAACCTGAACAGACTGTGAGTTACTCGCAGGCTGTTCTGGTTTTATGCTGTTTTCCGATAGCCATTTTCACTCTGCTTCAAAGTGGGAAATGGTTCAGATAAGTAAACTCTGGAAACATGTGTCAGGGATTTCATTTAGACCAGAATTGAGGTCGTATCACTTTGCTATTTTGAACAAAATATTTAACAACACTATGCTTATTTTAAAGCTTTGCTTAGTATATATAGTTTAATGAAACCCCTTATGTGGGCAAAGTACCTTACTGACAAATATCAGATTTTTCAAAAACTAAATATATCAAAAAATCCAAACATGAAACCAAACAAACAGTGTGCATTGCCCCACTCACCAGTTGATGGCAAACACCTGGGCAGGAGGAAGGGATGGTAGATGATGGACTGGTGCTGGGTGTGTGTGATCACCTCCATGTGTATGAACATATATACAGAAATGAACCATGCACTGGGAAAACAGGTCTAAATGGATCTGCGTAAAGTTTTGTCCTCTGTGCAATCTGCAAAAGGCTATTAAAGGACAACACTTTTCCCTTTTATTGTATTTTTTGTTCTTAGGACGTCTCTTCTATGTGAAAAACCTAGTTGAAACTGTTTAAATATTATATTAAAACATAAAGGCATTGACACAGTTTCCATGCCCCACTCACCAGTTGATGGCCGACGCCCCCCTATGTCTGGGCAAAAGGGAGGGATGGTAGATGATGGACTGGTGCCGGGGGTGAGTGATCACCTCCATTGGTATGAACTGGGAGCAGAATGGCAGCACGTTGAGCTCCGCCCCCAGGGCCCTGTACTCCTCTAAGACCTCTGGGAGGGCCTGCTTCTTCACCTGCCAGCGCTTGTACTTGAACACCGGGATGCCATCATTGCTGGCTGCAATAGCTGAAAATTAATAAAATAATAAAATATGAGCATTCCTCAGAGAACACTGGGGCTTGATGCATGTACCAAGAGTGTAGTCAGAAATATTCCTGTGCAGACTTTGTTTGATTACAAATTTTAAGAAAAGCATAAAGCGTTGTGCAGACTGAATATCTGTTGCAGAAACAGTGATAAGGAGATGTTGCTTGCTTAGCTGAAGCGAAATATTCAAAAAAGGCACATAATTATACTTAATTGCAGGTCAGACTAATTGATCTTGAATAGCAACATTAAAAACACGTGTGAAAGTTCAATTTAATGCGTTACATGTAATTTAAAACATCGATATGTAGAGCTTGCACATTAACCTTTACCAGAGAACATTACAGCAAATAGTTTAGTTCTGCATACACATTGAATACAATTTTTTTATCAAGCATCCATAATTAGGGATGAGATTTAAGAATCACCACAGGGTAGGAAAATTTCCTACCCCCCCCCCCTTATATTTGGTAAATAACTATTTGTAAAAAAATAATTTTGACATTTAAAAGGAGGAAATCAGCTGAAAGGAAGAGAAATCACAACCCTGGAAGTTGAAGATGTTTAACTTAAAAAAATTCCTCCCATATTTAGCCTGTTCAATCTGCCCAAGCTAATCAGGGATGACACTTTCCACCTAGACTGAACTTTTGTTTAAAAGACTTCTTGTCATTGAAACATTTGATTAAAGCCAAAACAGTCGTACTGATAAGCCTCCAAACAGTCGTACTGATAAGCCTCCAAAGGCTGCACAGACTTATCCTGGAGGACACTTTAAGAACATGCATTATGCATTGTTTTCTTTGAACAAGACTCAATAGTTCAAACTTTCATGATGAAGAGTTACAGTTCATACCCAGTGGGTCAGGTTTGCCGTTCACATCGGGTACAGTGAACACCCCTACAATCTTGTGGCCATCCTTCTGTAACAGCCGGTAGACGTCGGCCCCAAACAGACTTTGACCAATCACCGCAATCTTCATCCTCTGTAGAGACTGAAATCACAGAATTCCCTTTAGCACTCAGATATGCATTTTGAGGTGCTTGCAGTCCCCTAAAAATCAAATAAGATTTAAGACTTTTCTTAATAGATTCAAATTTTACAATAATAAGCAGTTAACAAAATCAACGTTTTTGTATTGGGCATTAGCATAACATGACAAAATAAGTAATAATACGTTTGATAATATTTATTGTTAACAATTTCTTATGTAAAGTGCTTACATCAGAGAAAACTATATAGAGAACATAATAGAGCAATAAATAATAATATTTATAAATATTATATAAATGTTACATTTAGTTTACTAATTATTGTATACTGATAGCTACACCAATGATACATCAAGCTCGCGATGGTTACATAGTGTATTTTGTATAATATATGTAATAGTGTAATTAAACTGTAAAATAATAAAACTATATAGAGAACTATATAGAGAACATCAACTATAAGCAATAAATAATAATATTTATAAATATCATAAACATGTTTCACTAAATAGACTTATTATTTTACAGTGATATATACAACAAAAATTAATCTAGATCACAATGTTTATATGTTGTATTTCTGTATGCTTTTGTATAGTGTAATTAAATTGTAAAAAAAACTTTATAGAGAACATCAACTATAAGCAATAAATAAAAATATTTATAAATATCATATACATGTTACACTAAATAGACATATTATATTATAGTGATATATACAACAAAAATTAATTTAGATCACAATGTTTATATATTGTATTTTGCATATATATTTAAATAGTGTTATTCAAGTGTAAAATAATAAATAAGTATTCAAATAAAAATAATAATCAAACTGTAAAATAATAAATAAGAATTCAAACAATAATAGTAAATATATACATCACAATATATACATATGTTTTCTCTTTATTATAGTGTGGTGTATTTGCGAGCACTATTCTTTAAACCGTTGTCGAATATATTGCCTTCCACCGTTGTTTTTTTCTTTTGGGGGGGGGGGGGGGGGGGGGGGTTATTCCTTTTTGTTAAAGGCCACAAGAGAAGCATACATACATCTGTTGTCCCATTTTGGGTCTATATCCATATATTTACGATGCTAATATATATATATATATATATATATATATCTATATATATATATATATATATATATATATATATATATATGTATATATATATATATATATATATATATAATTATATATATATATGTATGTATGTGTATATATATATATATATATATATATATAAATATTTTTTTATATATATTTTTTTATAAAACCCTTTGTGCTCTTCTTCTCTTTAGAGAAAAGGGTAATATTCATAAATTTTGTGGCTCATTTTGCTTCTATATCCATGTATGTACGATGCTAATATTTCAATTATAGCACTGTATACTATTCTTGCAAATATGTGTCAATATACTGCCTTTTCACGGTATTGTTTGTAAAAAGATCGAACGTGAAGCATGCAATTATTTGTTGTTGCAATTACATTTATACCTATGTGTCTATTTTTTTAGGGCAGAATTGTTTCATGCAATGTTTCCAACTTTCTCTTAAATATATCTCTCAATGTTACGTGTGTTAAATTCCTAAACCGCATCTCTTTTTTTCATTTTCGCAAAAGAGAGCAACTAAGGAAAATGATATAGCATATTTAACAATGTGTAGTATCTCCATAAGTTTCTTCTATTGGAAGATTCATTCCCACGGGGATCCGCACATACTGTGTTTTCTATACAAGCCCTTTATTAAGTACCATTCGTACTAAATTGTGTAGTTACTTGTACATATTTTCCTGTATTGTGTATGTTCGGACTACACTATCCTCACAAACAGTTGTCAAATACATTGCATTTTCAACAAACGTAAAGTGGTATATTTGTGATGCACCTTTCTATTTTCATATTTACTGAATTTGTTTTGGCAGCACTATCAGTAAGTTGCGCAATATATTGCCTTCCGCCTTTTTTTGTTTCTGTATTGTTCCAATCTATTAAAGGCAAAAAGGAAACACATAAATTTGTTGTCTCGCTTTGCTTCTATACCCATTTATCTACAATGATAATATATGTTGCCTCTATATTCATGTATGTATGTATTTACGATGCTATTATTTCATTTATAGTGCATGTCCTAGTAAACATTTATCAATGCATAGCCTTCCGCGGTATCGTTTGAAACACTAACGATAAAGATGTGTAAATATGCGCAGTGCAGTGCAAACTGAAATTCTAGTTAATTTAAAAGATAAGAGAATCTTGACACTGCACTAAATCTGGAATTAATTTTTATCAAATATAATTCCTTTATAGGATATAATTGTAAGAATTTATTACAATCCACAAAACCTTCCATTTTTAATCCTTATTCATTTAATCACTGTTAATATAATAAGACGTGAACTAAATTTATGCAATGCACTGCATATTGTAATAATATAGATGATTTAGTTCATTTTCTTGTATTAACACTCGGTATGTTTTCCAGCTGTATATTTTATGTCGATATAGCTATACATTGTCACAAATTGTATAAAATGTGTTTATAGAGCTAATCCATGCTTAGGCTGTCTGACTTAATTGTCAGGTATTGTTTTTGTACATATAATGTTTTTTTGTTGTCTCCTTTTAATCTATATATGGTTGCATAGAGAAAAAAATACGTTCTCACGTATGATTTTGTTAAGCATAATACAATGTATTGTTTATGAAACATCCATTGCTGAGACTTGGGACATGAATTTTTGCATACAGAGTACTCATCTGACCCATAACTCCATTACGCTTAACCTATTGTGTAGGATGAATAGCTCTTCTCTATTTTTCAAAAATGTCTGACGAAGTGTCCAGTGTATGGACCCGTAATGGGGTTATCTTCTTCAAAAACACACAGGAACAGGTCACCCGCGTCCACTATGAGGACTATCAGACCTGGCTAGACCTGCCCTGGCCAAAACGAACAACAAAATAACGACTGTCAGTGCCGTCATTATCTATCACTGAACAGTATAGACTTGTGAATGATTTAAACTGTGCTATCATGCGTAACAGAACTTATAAATGGATGTAATTATAACAGCTCTCGTATCATCATAATTTTCAGAAGCGGTTAAATAGGTTCACGAAATAAACGCATTTCTTTTGTGTTGTCACCTTTTTATAGACAAGGTCAACAAAGAATAGCATAAATGATAAATATTGATTTCACGTAAATAAATATTACAATAATAAGCAGTTAACAAAATCAACGTTTTTGTATTGGGCATTAGCATAACATGACAAAATAAGTAATAATACGTTTGATAATATTTATTGTTAACAACTTCTTATGTAAAGTGCTTACATCAGAGAAAACTATATAGAGAACATAATAGAGCAATAAATAATAATATTTATAAATATTATATAAATGTTACATTTAGTTTACTAATTATTGTATACTGATAGCTACACCAATGATACATCAAGCTCGCGATGGTTACATAGTGTATTTTGTATAATATATGTAATAGTGTAATTAAACTGTAAAATAATAAAACTATATAGAGAACATCAACTATAAGCAATAAATAATAATATTTATAAATATCATAAACATGTTTCACTAAATAGACTTATTATTTTACAGTGATATATACAACAAAAATTAATCTAGATCACAATGTTTATATGTTGTATTTCTGTATGCTTTTGTATAGTGTAATTAAATTGTAAAAAAAAACTTTATAGAGAACATCAACTATAAGCAATAAATAAAAATATTTATAAATATCATATACATGTTACACTAAATAGACATATTATATTATAGTGATATATACAACAAAAATTAATTTAGATCACAATGTTTATATATTGTATTTTTGCATATATATTTAAATAGTGTTATTCAAGTGTAAAATAATAAATAAGTATTCAAATAAAAATAATAATCAAACTGTAAAATAATAAATAAGAATTCAAACAATAATAGTAAATATATACATCACAATATATACATATGTTTTCTCTTTATTATAGTGTGGTGTATTTGCGAGCACTATTCTTTAAAACCGTTGTCGAATATATTGCCTTCCACCGTTGTTTTTTTCTTTTGGGGGGGGGGGGGTTATTCCTTTTTTGTTAAAGGCACAAGAGAAGCATACATACATCTGTTGTCCCATTTTGGGTCTATATCCATATATTTACGATGCTAATATATATATATATATATATATATATATATATATATATATATATATATATATATATATATATATATATATATATATATATATGTATGTGTATATATATATATATATATATATATTTTTTTTTTATATATATTTTTTTATAAAACCCTTTGTGCTCTTCTTCTCTTTAGAGAAAAGGGTAATATTCATAAATTTTGTGGCTCATTTTGCTTCTATATCCATGTATGTACGATGCTAATATTTCAATTATAGCACTGTATACTACCCCTGCGAAGATTTTTAGAACTGTTCTAAAACATTTCTAGAATTGTACTGGAACTAATGACTAGAAGTGTTCTAGAATCATCCTTAAAATGCTCTAGAACGATTTAGAACAGTTGTTGAACGTTAAATGAGAATTTTTTCTAGAACAATTTGTTCTGAAACAGTTCTGAAGGTTTGTTCTAGAACAATTCTTGAACTATCGTTCTAGAACTATTCCAGAATTTTTCTTGAATAAATTTCCAGAACTGTTATAGAATTGTTCTAGAAATTTTTCTCATTTAACGTTCAACAACTGTTCTAGAACAATTCTTGAACTATCGTTCTGGAACTATTCCAGAATTTTTCTTGAATAAATTTCCAGAACTGTTATAGAATTGTTCTAGAAATTTTTTCTCATTTAACGTTCAACAACTGTTCCAGAATAATTCTAGAACATTTTCAGTATGATTACAGAACAGTTCTAGCCGGTGTGTTCCAGTACAATTCTAGAAATGTTTTAGAACAGTTTCGAAGAATTGCTTCAAATAGGTCTGGAACAAACGTTCTAGAAAAGTTCTGAAAATGCCCTTGAACAGTTCTAGGACTTTGTTCCACTCACAACCTGTCCCATGGAATGCTCTAAAATACAAAAAGAATATTGAGTTGTCATTTTATTATGCAAATCACAAAACAAACAAGAATGTTATTGGTGGGGAACACTGCAAATGCAACTAGAGCTTCACAGACGTGACAAATACCCCCACCACCCCATTGACACAGAATATTTTGCATGTTGTCTTCACAAAAAACAGCGCACACCTGCTCAATGTTTAAAACGCACTAAGTGACCATGTGACCTAGTTTTTGACCTGCCATGACCCATGTTTGAACTTTTCCTAGACATCATATAAATATAACTTCTGACCAAGTTTGGTGAAGCTCTGATGAAAACTACTCGAATTAGAGAGCGGACAACATGCTGAATGTTTAAATCGCACTAAGTGACCCCGTGACCTAGTTTTTGACCCGGCATGACCCATATTCGAACTTGACCTAGACATCTTCCAGATACAACTTCTTACCAAGTTTGGTGAAGATCGGATGAAAACAACTTGAATTATTAGAGAGCGGACACATAATACAGACAGACCGACCGACCGACAGACAAGTTCACTCCTATATACCCCCCTAAACTTGGTTTGTAGGGGTAAAACAATTAAATGCCATCTAAACAGTTTGTGCTCAAAATGGAACACAGAATAAAACACCAGATTAAGACCCTTTTTTAAAAACAAACAAGAAATGTTATTTTCTGGGGAACACTGCAAATGCAACAATAAAATGCCCCATAAACAGTTTGTGCTCAAAATGGAATGCAGAATAAAACACTTATTTTATTCTGCGTTCCATTTTGAGCACATTGTCAAACTTTTTGCGGAAAGCATCTAACATCATTTGTGGACATTTTGTAAAGACCGCTTTTTCTAACAATTCCATTTTTTGAGAATTAAGTGCCGGTTTTGGAGCTTCTCCCGCCTTTACAGTTTTTTTCCCTGTCCTTGTGCAGGTGACTAGTTCGTCTTTTGAAAATACATGTAATGATAATCTCCTTATAATAATATTAGTGTCCCTTTCTGTGTTGCTCGGCAAATGGGCTACTAAGGCAAGTAAGGCTTTCAACTGCTTATCTTGGTCTTCAATTGTGTCTGCTGGAGTGGATTCCACACAGGAAGAAGTACTTGCTCTTTGCTCTAAATCTTTAACTCTTTTCTTCAGTTTGTGCGTCTCCTTCTCCAGGTCGGCAATTTTTTTTTCCAATTTTCTGTAACTGGAAGAAAAACATTACTGAACAAGAGCTCCACAGTCAGAGACTATTGCCCTAAAAAAAAAACACTGGGCTATGACACAGTGACCTTGACCTTTGACTTAGTGACCCCAATTTCAATAGGGGTCATCTACTGTCCAAGGCCAATGCACATGTGAAGTATCAAGCCAATATGTTTATTCGTTGACAAGTTATTGATCGGTAATGATTTTCACACTTATTGTGATAGTGACCTATGACCTAGTGACCCCAATTTCATTAGGGGTCATTTACTCTCTAAGGCCAATGACATGTTTAGTATCAAGCCAATATGTCGATTTGTTGACCAGTTATAGATCAGAAAAGATTTTTACTTATTGTGATAGTGACCTTGACCTTTGAACTAGTGACCCAGATTTCAATAGGGGTCATCTACTGTCCAAGGCCAATGAACATGGGAAGTATCAAGCCAATTTGTTAATTAGTTGACGAGTTATTGATTGGAAACGAACTGGTCTACCGACAAACCGACCGACATTCAGCAAAGCAATATACCCCCAATTCTTTGAAGGGGGGCATAATTAAGTAAAATTAAACTTAAGTCTTACTTTTTTTTGCCTACACACTGTTTTCATTTTGTAAGTTAGAGAGCAAAAAGCATTTTTTCTATTTTTAGCTCTTGTGAATTGCCCGTGACCCATTAGAACACTAAAATTTGAGCTCACTCCAAGACCATTCGTTTGAACTGACCAAGTTTCATTGTAATCAAACAAAATCTGTTGCAGTTATCGCAATGAGAACCTACAGGTTCATGGATGGATTGACGACAGAGGCCTTGATAAAGGAATAGCTCAGGATTATCAAAGGTCCCTTAAAGCTAGTTTAGAAGCAGTCTGTTAAAGTTTATTTGAAATTCATAGACTCGTTTAGGAGTTGCGGTTACTAATGCACACTTCATTACTATATACCCCCTCCCCTATATCTGTGCGGGGAGGGTATAATAACAATCCAGAATTATCAACTAATGATGCATTAGATATTCACCAAGATTGGGAGCTGATGGATGACATATGGACTGTTGTCTCGACTTGTGAACCAGAAGTGGTGCTTGCTGAAATGGATTAATATAAAACATCAAATTTTCAAACTAAAATATGAAACTATTGTAGATTTAAAAGACCAAAATAAAGGTTGTTTTCAGCGAAAACACTGTCTTCCCCCATATCAGTCACAAACCACTCTTTCATTGTGGGAGTACCCCGAGAAAATCCCACCTGACACACAGGCAAGCAGAACTAGGTTTCAGTAAAGATATCTAAATTGTTAACATTTATGGATGACTGTGACTTATCATCGGCAATGGCATGCATGATCTAATGACAAGGCAGACTGAAACTTTTTTTAAATATAAGACCTACAACCAAAACTACACACACCTTCAGTGTCTGTCCTTGTTTTCTTCATATTCGACTGGCTTTCACTTGCTTCAGAACACTTGCCTGAAATATTAATAAAACAATATGCTCACAAGAGCTCTACCCAGAGGGACAATATTTTTGAAGATTTTATATATATGACGATGTAAAACAGGTGACCCCGGGGCGTAGCCAATTTTGACCCAAGGGGAATAATTTGAACAAAATTGGTTAACCCTAATTGTATGCCTTCCCTATATTAGACAAAATCTACAAATATACAATCATATCACAGTTGTGTTTAGCAACTTTTAGGGCAAGCAAGTCCTGCAGCCAAAGAAACTTCTGGTTCAAAGAGGTTTAACCATCAGTATAAGTTTACCTGATAGGGTCCTTTTCACACCAAACGTTCCATTATTGTTTTCATCACTAATTGTTGGTGTACTGATGCTCGTCGTCTTTGTAATCATCTGTGTCGTGTCTCCTAAGTATGCTGAAAGAAAAAATAATTACAACATTGCTTAAAATTCATGTTTATGCCATGGACAAATGATCTACAAAAATCTTGTTAGTGCTTCAATGTTTGCAGTTTGCAGTTGTAATTGAAAATCATCTCGTGCTTAACCCTTTGCATGCTGGGAAATTTGTCGTCTGCTAAAATGTTGTCTGCTGAATTTCTAAAATTAGCATTTTCTTCGATTTATTTTCAAAGAATATTATCAGAATAGCAAACAGTTTGGATCCTGATGAGACGCCACGTTCTGTGGCGTCTCATCTGGATCCAAACTGTTTTCAAAGGCCTTCAAAATTCGGTTCCCGCACTGTAAGGGTTAACATACACTCTTAAGACTACCCTACATTTTCTGCCGCAGGTTGTTCCAGAAAAGATGTAGAGTTGGTTGAAATTCCAATAAACTACTTAAAGATCAAACCAAATTTAACAATAGATGTGTCCACACCACACAAATGCCTCCAACTGTAACTTTGTCACTACATAAAAGCATAACTGTTTGAATGTAAAGGTCACAGTGACCTTTACATTTGACCTAGTGACCTCAAACCATGTTATAACCTGAACAGACTGTGAGTTACTCTCAGACTGTTTTGGATTTATACTGTTTTCACATAGCCATTTTCACTTTGCTTTGGGGTAAAGTGTTAAGACGTATAATTTACCCAAACATTACTCTTCTCAAATATGGTGCTGTCAGTGCACTTTACTTCAAGGCATACATTTAATCTACTTACACCTCTGTATGAAGTAATCAGGCTGTACAAAATTATATCGATTTACACTTAATTTGAATATCAACCTGTCATTCCAGGTCTAGGGTGTGGTGTCATCCTAGGACTGGAGTGTTGTGTCATATGATGTAGACCTGGGGGTGGGACTCCAATGGGGGGCCCTGCAACAATGGAAAACTACCAAAACATGTGACAGCATAATTTAATATTACAAAAATATAAACACATTAATGATAAAAAAAAATGTATTCATAATGTCTTATTAATATATGATTATGATGAGAACAAAATAAAACACACTTGTGATAATGACCATTAGTCCCCTACTACCTTAAAGGGGCCTTTTCACAGATTTTGTCATATTTGAAGTTTGTCATTAAATGATTTATATTGATAAATGTAAACATTGGATCTAAAAAGCTCCAGTAAAAAACAAGAATAAAATTAAAGAAAGATAAAAATTTATGTGTTTGTGAAACACTATGCCCACCCCCATATATTTGACCGTAAACCACTCGAAATGGGCAGCTCCATGAGATACACATGCATGCCAAATATGAAGTTGCTATCTTCAATATTGTTTTGGGACAGACAGGCAGGCCAAAAACAATATACCCTTCTTTGAAGGTGGGCATAAAAATGTTTTGTGTTAATGCAACTTTTAGGCAAAGGCTTTAAGCATTTCCTGCAGACAAGGAATATTAAAATAAATAATAAGCTTCAGATCATATTTTTTTACTCAGCATGTATATATTTACCTGATATGGTTGTTTCCACACTTGGTTCTACATTATAACTCACATCAACAACATCATCAATCTTTCGAATGCTGGTCTTCTTTGAGGCCAAATGTGTGTCTCCTGAATTGGCTGAAATAAGCGATAATGACAAATTGTTTAAAATTTATGTACAAGGCATGCAAATATCTTTCAAAAAATGTCTTTCTACATACTGTTGTAGAAAATTCCTGAAGCCGTGAAGGCACTGCAGTTATTCGGTACAACTGAAAATACTGGCAATGTTGATTTTTCTTTAAAAAAAATCAGAACATTATAGCCGTTGATAACTTGACAAATTTTTGGTGAGAATAAAATATATCCAAATTCATGCGCTCATACTTATTGCTCAAAATCTGAAATGATCTGACACATCGTCATTTATCCGATATGCTTGTCACTCATATAAATTTCATATTACAAATGTGTTTACCACACATCTCAGGTTTTTATTAAAAACATTGCGCAAAATTACTGATATACTACATGTACAATGCAATATTTAATGGCTCTAAAAATGGAATTTGTTACTTTGAGGCTATTTTCCTTACCGTTGTTCCAAATATAGATATAGATTTATGGTACTCGTTAGGTCTAGATTGCATGTCTTAATTTCAAAACCCACCTTTTTTATCATGAGTATCGTGTTCTTCATAAGTAAATTGTAGTGGAAATTCGTCATTTTTGTTTTTCTCAGCCATCAGGTCCGACTTGTTGTCTGCAAACAAATAATTGTACTACAGTCATGAAATTAGTAAATAACCTGGTTTGAAGCATATTGATTATCCAATAATCACTAGCAGATTTCAAATATGTCCTGTGAAATTTGGAAATTTTACAGGACATTCAGTCTTGTAAACACATTTCTTAAATGAATTTCTAAAAAAAAACCAGACATTTCGGTCGTTCATACAACAAGCCATAATATGAATATATTTTAGTTTCATAATTTGTTACAATATAGTTACATTCGGTGGATTTTTATTTATTTATTGTAAATCGCGCTGATTTGACACGTTGATGCATTTGGACAATGCACTTACCACTGATCTGCGAAAGCCTGGCTTTGAAAGCCTTTTTATGGAATAATGCCACCACGTAGTCCCCATCACGATAGTCAGTAAAAGGCTTCTTCGGGTGTTTGATATCTTCTAAGTTGATTACACTTGTTAATTTATCTTCCCAATGGACGATAGCAAAACGCCTTTTTTCCTCCATTTTAAAAAACTGGCGGCGTGGTTAGTCGATTGGACCAATCGACATCTCGGATAGAATGCTGACAACAACAGACCAATGGCTTTTGACCTAACATTTACGGTTGTATGTTTTATCATATTTATTTATTTATTAATGATTGTTTCTCGATAGTACAAGTTAAAAAATAATTAAAAATATAAATGAAAAACAACACCGTTTTAATTTCGGGAAATTAATATCGATTTATTTTAAGAATAAAAACCGGGGATGACGTCATCTTCGTATGCAGTCGCAAGCACATGCAGTCGCAAGCAGATTTCCACAAAACAAATTAAAGTTTAATGTGCACGAACTTATAGGTTTAGAGGCTAGTTTGTGCCAGGACTATGGCTAGTTCAAATAAGTACAAACATTTCCGTAAAGCTGATGGCAAATTTGTCTGTTTGATCTGCAACAAATCTCTATCTTCCAAGCAGAGGATATTGTCACACCTACACATTTTACACGAAATGAGTAAGAACTTTTTCACGGTTTACGATGCCATATTGAATACGATTTGTTGACGTTTTAGTCCCAAACCAGATCGGCTACATTTAACCCTAGACGTTTGATATGATCTTGGTTAAGATTGTTACGTTATTTGTCATTTATCGTTAATTTTATGGCCCCTGATTAATGCAAGTTTTCTTAAATTTCATCGATTTTAGTGAATAATCAAGCCGAGCGTCCCTCGTCTAAGACGCAGAAATATCGAAATAGACGCATAGTTTTGAAATGTGTGCATCCACTCGGACGCATTGCTGAATCGAATCCTTTAACGCATACGCGAATCACGATAAATACGAACCATCTTGGGTACGAGTCAAAAGTGTAGGGATGAACGCTGAAAAATGCAACAAGTCTTTTGATTGGCTCTAGTCGAGTCGCTGCTGTATACGAACCAATAAGAATCGACCTTTTAATTGAGTTTGTTATGATATTTTCTCGAGTCCCCGGATAGCCTGCTCTAACCTTTCGTAACTTCGTCATAAATAATATAGAAATAATGCCCGGAAATAAGGTGTTGAAGCTAATCCAAAACAAACAACTCTAAACTTAAATAACGGTAGGTAAATGGCTCGCAATTCGGACGTTAACAATAATATCAAGCTCGTAATTCGGACGTTAAATATTATCACGACTTGAATCCAGTTGAAATGTTGTAACAGGTAACATTCATGTTACAGACAAGTTTATAACTTATGTGAAGGCAAACACGATAGTAATAACTCTGAATTTATGTTTTGGTTCCAAAATTCACTGTTTTTGAGATTTTAAAAAGTTTAATGCAAAATATACTTTATATAGTCATTTTCTTCACGACTTGGTATCTTTCAAAATTTGGGACTCGTTCTTTTTCAAGGTGGACTCAATAATTTTGGCCTGGGACTCATTGGTCTTAAATCTGCGAGTTCAGGGACCCATAGTGGTATTAAATTCTAGATTATTCAATGGGTTTTTGCGTCAATGACAATGACCAAGCTGGGTAGGTGGTTTACCTAATAGACCATGTTTATTGTCACTTTCTTGTTTTACCTATTGTAGCCCCAGTAAAGAGGGAAAAGAAACTATATCTTCAAGATGAGTCTGCTTCTGTACCATTGTCAACATTGTACAGATGGAAAAGACAGAATAATAATGAAGGAAGGGCTAAAAGATCACTTGCATATTGCCAGCAGCTTGATTACAGTGCAGAAGGTAAATTTTAAACATTTTACCTCACATGGCCTAAATTTGTTATCCCCCGCCATAGGCGAAGGGATATTGTTTTGGCGTTGTCTGTCCGTATGTCTTTCCGTCCGTCCTTCCGGCACTTTTGTGTCCGGAGCCATATCTTGGAATTGTTTTGGCAGATTTCATTGAAACTTGGTATGAGTATATATATGGATAAGAGGATGATGCACTCCAAATGGCATTGTACACCATCGAATATTAACGGAGTTATGGCCCTTTGTATTTTGAAAACATGCTTTTTTTGTGTCCGGAGCCATATCTTGTGTCCAGAAGTATAATGGCGGGGGATATCAATTCAACGAATTTGCTTGTTTTACCATTAATTGGCATGCGTTATAGACATGAACTTTTAAAACAATCTTCTCTGAAACAGCTTGATGAAACTTGGTCGCAATCATCCCTAGGTTTTTTGTTAAATTGTAACCTGCTGTGTTATCAACCATCTTTACTGTAGAGAGCTGACAGTATAGGTGGAATGAAAAGCAATCACAAACCCCATAATATGATAACCGGGCTAAGTTTGAGTTGACCTATTGTTTACTTATTACAGCCCCTTCATAAAAAATCAATAAAGATGCTTGAACAAATAAGCTTGCAGTGATCTTTTGAGATAAAATACACCTTCTGTACTGTGGCTACAAGACTTAAGGGTCTTTATGCATGTACATGTATAAACATGAGCCTACTAGGAGCTTGTTTTGCTCACCTTGATCTGTTAGTGTCTACTGTCTAGGTCTGCGATGAGAGCATTGAACACCCTGAGTATATTATTTTTGTAACAATTTTTACATTGAAAATGTCCATGGACATGTTAAGCTCACCTGGGCCAATAGGCAAACTGAAAACTTTAACAGGAAGATAAAATATTTGATACATATTTTTTTCTGTTATTTTCAGGAAATTCAACAGAGCAGCAGACTGCTTCGTCTGATTTACAGGCCTCCAAATCAGTTGCACCAGAGACCTTCCAGCAAACTCCAAGTAATTTATCAATCCACTTAGTTAATACCTAGGTTGGCGCTAAGGAAAAAAATTAGTAGCCAAATTTCAGCACTACGATGACGACCCACATTATAACCTTATTTGCTCAATGAACAACATAATCATTATCACGAATCTATAGGTATCAATAATGTCTGTATTAAATTATCAATGAAGTCGCATTTAGCATTTAAATACATTATTTGTTACGTGTAATCAAATAATTTCATGTTTTTATTTTTCATTTATTTTTATTTTCATGCACTGGCATAAGCGGTATACAATGTTAGAACTTTCAGATATGCCCCGGTCTTTGATTGGGTGGGTCTTGCGTAACTCCTATTTGCCCCCCCCTTTCTCCCAATAATTTTTGCCGTAGTCCGGTGCTTCTTGATTCTTGAAAAATATATTTACTGCAATGTATTCTTGAATGGACATATTTTTCCATAGTTGCAATATATAATTTATTCAAACGTACCGGTACATTTGTAAGTCTTAAATACTGCATGTACTGAGCGGCACGGCTATATTTAGATACACATCTTCTGTTTTTTTTAAAAAGCATGCTTTGCATGCGTAGAACGACAGCAATAATTTCGCGCTCTTTCTTATAACACGGGTTCTACATGGCATACCGGTATTAATGCATAGTGAATACCTAGTTATTATCACGTGGCTGTAGAAAAACGGTGTAAATCAGTTCTACAAATAGACATGATAAAATATACATGCACTGGATTAAATTTGTTACCGCATCAAATTATTAACGGGTTTTTTTTTTCACAACTTTACACAAGTAAATTTACACTGCTCACCAATTGCAATTAACTTCTCATAATTAATGATTGTTTACAGTACGGTAAATAGGTGTGATGATGATGCCCGAAACCGCCTTTAATGTACTGCTTTATTTACCGGTTTTATATCACGTATTAATGCTACAACTGTGATTCAATGTTAATAAACCTGCGATAAACGCTTACTCTGTGACCGACGTCAATCAAAAATAATAATCGCTATATAACTCCGCCTCCATAAACATTCTCGTAACCGATTGGACGTTACATATCACAGTTTGGCAACTGGAAAGTTACCCGAAAATTTTCCGTGATGCATCTGTCAGCATACATGACTGTGTTATGTGGCTTGAATATACGATAAGGGCATCCGGTTATCTCTTATCAGTGGACTATCTATTACCACCTGGAGCTTTTATGGCGATTACATGTGGAAATCGGTACCGAGTTCTCTTTAAAAGTAGTGAATATTATATACTTATAGAGAAATATCAGGGCTTTTTGCAATCGCCATTTTCATTCACATTTTAAACTTTAATCGCCAGCTGAAAGATTCAATCACCTTTGGCGATTTTGGCGATCGGAAACGCTAACATAGGTTTATACTATTGAATTTCTCTTTAATCTTTGAAAATGATACATTCCATCTGTAAACCAAATTTATTATCCTTTTCAGACATGGCTACATCTAGAGATATTGAAATACAGACAGAATTTGCTGCAAAAGCTCAAGTGAACTTAGACCCTGAAGATTTGCCAAGTTCATATTTGAATATGTCAACTGTTGAGACAAATACGAGTTTAAACTATAAGAATAATCCAAGTACTAGTATGTCAAATGAAGCTGCGGACAGTTTAGACATGTTGTCAGAACATGACTATATTGACCATGATTCAGATGCTTCTTTATCAAACTGTTCTTTGGAACATGATGCCTCAGAATATAACAGTGACTGGAACTCTTCTTCAGATTATGATATCTCTAGTTGTGACAGTTATTCAGATTCATTTCAATCAAACTCTTCATCAGATCATAATGTATCAGAATGTGACAGTGATTCAAGTTCTTATAATGTATACAGCAAGTCAAACTTGACAACTGTCAGTGTGCCTCTGTTAGAAAATGAAAGGCAGGCTCTCAAGATTCTTTCTTGTTTTCAAAAGCACAATTTGTCTGTTAGTGCTTCCAAAGATATTTTAGCAACAATGAGAAGCTTGTTCCCATCTTCAGAAGAAGTGAAAGTTTTAGATTTAGACTATATTTATAGTGTAGTTAATGCTGATAATAGTTATTTTTTGAAAGAAGTGCACTATTGTGAAAAATGCAACTCTGATTTTCCTGAAGATCCCAATGAATTTAAATGTAATGGGGATAACTGTGATGGTATTCGTTACAAGCGATCACTATCACTTCAAAACAGCAGTCGAAGACAGCCACGAAAGTCTTTCATACTGGCAGATATTCAAGCTCAGCTCAAAAGTCTTCTGAAAACTCCTGGTATATTACAGGAAATAAGACAGTGTAAAAGCCAAATAAATGACAGGAAGGATGATGCTGTTCTTACTGATATAACAGATGGGTCAGAGTACAGGAAACTTCTAAGACCTGGTGGTTTTCTTGCAAGTATTGGATTAAATTATAATTTAACTGCTATATTAAATACTGATGGAATTAATCTGTTCTCATCATCAAAAGTTGAATTGTGGCCAATTTTTATAGCAATTAATGAACTTAGTCCAAAACATAGGTTTGCTAGGGAAAATGTGTTACTTCTAGGAATTTGGCAAGGAAAAGGAAAGCCACCATTTCAAATTTTTATGGAACATGTAGGCGCAGAATTGGAGAACATGTACACAAAAGGTTTGGAACTTGTAGTTGAACATGAAGTAATTGTTGTTAAACTGGCGATTATTTGTGGAGTTTTTGATTTACCTGCCAAGGCAAGCTTGCTAAACATGACATACTTTAATGGAGCAGAAAGTTGTATAGCATGTGAAGAACCAGGAGTTGTTGTAAAACAAGGGAAAGGAAACGCAAGGTTTTTTCCACACAAAGAGGAAACTGAAAAGGCAAAAATCAGAAATCATCAAGAAGTTGCAGAGCAAATGAAAATTGCAAGTATCAAAAAAAGAGTTAAGGGTTTTAAAGGTGTTTCTGGAATGCTTGCAATACAGTCCTATGATCTTGTTACAGGGACTGTTCCTGACTACATGCATGGCATTCTTCTGGGTATAACAAATACATTATTAAAGAAGTGGTTTTCATCAAGTGAAAGTGGCAAGGACTATTTCATTGGAAAGCATATAAAAGTGGTATCCCAACGTTTGCAGAATATCAAACCACCACAAAGTATTGAAAGATTGCCTCGGGATTTAGAAAAACACTTCCTAAGCTTAAAAGCCACAGAATTACAAGCATGGCTTTTATTCTATGCTATCCCTTCGTTATCTGGCATCTTGCCTGACAGATTTTTAGAGCATTTTGCATGCTTGTCTCAAGCTGTTTACATACTTTTAGGGGACAGTATATCTACAGCTCAATTACAGAAAGCTGCTGCATTACTCAATACATTTCATGCAGATTTTGCAAAGTTGTATTCTGCTGGATCCTGTGGTCTAAATGTGCATAATGCTTGTTCTCATTTAGTTTGGTATGTTTCATTATGGGGTCCTCTGTGGGCTTGGAGTACCTTTCCTTTTGAGGATGCAAATTCTACAATTCTGCAAGCTGCTCATGGCACTGGTAATGTAATGAAGCAAATAATGAAATACAAACATACAGAGTCAAATTTGAGACAAAAGGGTATTGAATCAACATCATCTTCTCTTTGGAAGTTAAGTGAAAAGGCACATAACTGTGACATATGTGGAATAATCAAGAGTTTGGATGAACATGAATTGAATGAAGATATTGTTCGAGCTCTATCAAATTGCATCCCTGAATCTGTGAGAGAAATGAAAATCGCCGACCGTATTCGTGTTCATGGAAAACAGTTTTCATCCAGGAGATATGGAAGGATGCAGAGAAGAATTTGCTACATTGTGCTTTACGATAGTAGTTCAACATCAGTTGGTAGCCTTGAATACTTTATTTATTGCAAAGACAACAATTTAGTTTATGCTGTTATAAAGAAATATAACTCTGAAAACATGAATAGTCATCTTACAAAAGTTAGAGCTACTAACCTTGTGGAAATTGTACCTGCAGAACACTTGATAGATACATTAGTTTATATAAATATTAGTGTAAATTCCACACCTGAAGAAGAATATGTTGCTTTGATGCCTAGTGCACATGGTCATGCCATTTTGAAATGAACAGTCTTGCATCAAGATTAAATCACTTTCCACAGTTTTCAGTTTTGTAAGAAATGAAACAAATATTTTAGCAAAGGAGAAATAACTTTGATGTTTGATTACTCCTTTTTGACTATCTTTTCAAAATGTATCTGCCCAGAGCTATTACTGACCTTACATGTATTTTGTATTTTATAACAAAATCATATTCTTCTCATTCAGAACTTATCATAACTGATCAAAATCTTAAAATAGCTTTTCTGGTTCAAAAGTTATTAAGATTTTAATATCCTGTATTTTAATGATTTTCCTAATGCATATATATATATATATATATATATATAGATTTAAATCATGATTCGCAGAACTGATGCAAGGAAAATTCTGTTGTTTTCTACATAACTTTTGATTAAGAAAAGATATTTGTATAAAATGTAACAGTTTTATAGCATATTTTTGTACAGTCCATTTTTGTTATTCATTTAAACATTTAGCATTCAGAAATTAAAAAAATTCAGTCATAAATAAGCAAAGTCATTTCATATATTGTGTTTGTTACTTTCATTAAAAATAAATAGTCAATCATTTTCAACAAGTCATGTACATGTTGAAAATGTATGTAAATGTTGTATTTTTAACATGTAATGATTACAGACTTAAGTATGTACATCTTTTTCAAAAATTTACTTATATAAGCTACATTCAACAATAAAAACCAAGTGACATTTTCATAATGAACTGTATAGTTGTCTGTATGAGGAAAAGGAATAAATTGATAGTTCATGAACTAAATTTATTCAGAGTTCTTAGTTAGAAAATGTTTGGTCAAAAAAAAGCTTATGTTTGGATTCTCATTAGAAGTGCCTCGTAACGTCGTTTCTAGTGAGTACCCACATAATGTTTTATGAAAGTATCCCAGACCTATCAACAAACACTCCTCCTTAACATTAGTCCTCTGTTTGTGTATGATATATATATCTCATGATATGACAGCAATATCTTGCAGACACCACAGCAAGCAAAGTTTCAATGTGAAAATTGTTTTGAAATATAATTTGAAAGAAGTCAAATTATCATTGTCTGAACTAGTTTGTTTTAAATATGTAGAACAATTGTAGACTTTGATTCTAGACCTGTTCTACATGTGTTCTTATTCCCCATTAGAACGTTTGTAGAACTTACTGGTTCTTAAAGAGTTCTAAATGTGTTCTAGAACTACAGTTTAGAACATTTTTAGAAATTTCTTGAACTTATTTTGTTCTAGAAATGTTCTAAAAATGTTCTTGTATATTATTGGAACAGATTCAGAACTAAGCCTTGTTCCACAAATGTCTGGAATTATTCTAGAAAACAGTTCTGGAACAATTCCAGAACATTAGTTCTAGAACGCAACTAGAACGCGAATATGGAACATTCTAGAACTGTTCTGGATGTTCTAGAACAGTTCCAGAACTGTTCCAATTTCTAGAACAAATCTTCGCAGGGGTATTCTTGCAAATATGTGTCAATATACTGCCTTTTCACGTTATTGTTTGTAAAAAGATCGAACGTGAAGCATGCAATTATTTGTTGTTGCAATTACATTTATACCTATGTGTCTATTTTTTTAGGGCAGAATTGTTTCATGCAATGTTTCCAACTTTCTCTTAAATATATCTCTCAATGTTACGTGTGTTAAATTCCTAAACCACATCTCTTTTTTTCGTTTTCGCAAAAGAGAGCAACTAAGGAAAATGATATAGCATATTTAACAATGTGTAGTATCTCCATAAGTTTCTTCTATTGGAAGATTCATTCCCACGGGGATCCGCACATACTGTGTTTTCTATACAAGCCCTTTATTAAGTACCATTCGTACTAAATTGTGTAGTTACTTGTACATATTTTCCTGTATTGTGTATGTTCGGACTACACTATCCTCACAAACAGTTGTCAAATACATTGCATTTTCAACAAACGTAAAGTGGTATATTTGCGATGCACCTTTCTATTTTCATATTTACTGAATTTGTTTTGGCAGCACTATCAGTAAGTTGCGCAATATATTGCCTTCCGCCTTTTTTTGTTTCTGTATTGTTCCAATCTATTAAAGGCAAAAAGGAAACACATAAATTTGTTGTCTCGCTTTGCTTCTATACCCATTTATCTACAATGATAATATATGTTGCCTCTATATTCATGTATGTATGTATTTTCGATGCTATTATTTCATTTATAGTGCATGTCTTAGTAAACATTTATCAATGCATAGCCTTCCACGGTATCGTTTGAAACACTAACGATAAAGATGTGTAAATATGCGCAGTGCAGTGCAAACTGAAATTCTAGTTAATTTAAAAGATAAGAGAATCTTGACACTGCACTAAACCTGGAATTAATTTTTATCAAATATAATTCCTTTATAGGATATAATTGTAAGAATTTATTACAATCCACAAAACCTTCCATTTTTAATCCTTATTCATTTAATCACTGTTAATATAATAAGACGTGAACTAAATTTATGCAATGCACTGCATATTGTAATAATATAGATGATTTAGTTCATTTTCTTGTATTAACACTCGGTATGTTTTCCAGCTGTATATTTTATGTCGATATAGCTATACATTGTCACAAATTGTATAAAATGTGTTTATAGAGCTAATCCATGCTTAGGCTGTCTGACTAAATTGTCAGGTATTGTTTTTGTACATATAATGTTTTTTTGTTGTCTCCTTTTAATCTATATATGGTTGCATAGAGAAAAAAATACGTTCTCACGTATGATTTTGTTAAGCATAATACAATGTATTGTTTATGAAACATCCATTGCTGAGACTTGGGACATGAATTTTTGCATACAGAGTACTCATCTGACCCATAACTCCATTACGCTTAACCTATTGTGTAGGATGAATAGCTCTTCTCTATTTTTCAAAATAAAACGAACCGGTCAAGCACACACACATAATCATTCACATCACCTTACACCTTTTTAAATGATTAAAATATGTACTTTGAATGTAAAAGGGCTAAACAATAAAGACAAACGAATAAAAATCTTCAAATGGTTAGACGAAAAAAAAAATAGTGTATGCCTACTACAAGAAAGTCACTTGACACATACTTTAGCACAAACCTTAAAAGATGAATGGGACGGAGACATCTACCTCAGTGGGCAACATACTAATAAACAAGGCATTGCCTTTCTGATTAAAAACAATATAGGGATCACAGTCGATAACTTTAACGAAATAATAATTGGCAGACTAGCAAGTATAGATATCAAAATACATGAAACACAATTAACATTAATCAACGTTTACGGCCCTAACATAGATGATTCCACATTTTACGAAACATTACACTCGTTTGTAATTAATAACCAAGATAAAAACATTATAATCGGTGGTGATTTCAATACTGTTCTTAACCCATTATTAGATAAAAAGAGGGGAAACCTTTATGCTCATTCTAAAAATAGAAACATTTTGAATAACATAATTGAAAATTACAATATGATAGACATCTGGCGTACAATAAATCCAAACGAAAGCAAATTCACCTGGCACTCAAACACAAAACCAACAATATTTTGTAGATTAGACTATTTTTTAATATCTGAGTCACTTTGCAACATTATTGACACATGTCACATAAAACCAGGATATATGACTGACCACTCTCTAGTTGAACTTAAAATACACAACATAGAGCCTGAAAGAGGCCCAGGATACTTTAAAATCAATAACAGCATATTATTAGATACACAATACCAAACGCAAATAAAACAAGAAATACTCAATACAGTTCAAAATAATAAAGATGCGAACCCAAACACCTTATGGGAAGTAATTAAAGGAAATATACGTAACACAACAATTAGATACACATCATTTAAACAAAAAGAAACACGCAAACTTGAAACTGAAACCATCAAAAGCATTGAAACACTTGAAAAACAATTACATGAAACAAACACAAACGATACCAAAGACATTGAGAATGAAATAACATCAAAAAAACAAGTATTAGAAGGAATTTATCATACACAACTCAATGGAATTATATTACGAGCACGTGCACAGCATGTTGAACACAATGAAAAAAATACAAAATACTTCGCAAACATCGAAAAACGTAGAAGTGAACAAAAAACTGTACACAAATTAGTAGTTAATGGCTTAGATATAACAAACAGAACTCAAATACTAGAAGAACAACGTTTATTTTTCGAAACCCTCTATAAACGAAAACATGTTGAAAATAACACCCTCTTTAAAAATACACATCATGCTTTAAATCAAGAAGAAAAACAACTGTGCGACGGATTACTTAATGAATATGAATGTGGATTAGCACTTAAAGAAATGCAAAATAATAAAAGTCCAGGATCTGATGGCATCACAGTTGAATTTTATAAAATATTCTGGAACGATATTAAAATACATTTAATTGATTCACTTAACTATTCATTTAACAACAAAAACCTAACTACGCTACAAAAACAAGGTATAATATCACTCATTCCAAAACCTGGAAAAAACCTTGAATCCTTATCAAACTGGCGCCCGATTAGTCTACTTAACAATGATTATAAAATTGCAACTAAAAGTATATCAAACAGAATAAAAAAAGTATTACCATCAGTCATTTCAAGATCTCAATCTGGTTTTATTAAAGGACGATACATTGGTGAAAATGTACGTCTGATACAAGAATGCATAAATTATTTCAACCAACCAAACAATTCTGGCCTCATTTTCTTTGCAGACTTTGAAAAGGCTTTCGATTCACTAGACCATTCGTTTATGTTCTCTTGCTTAGAAAATATGAATTTCGGTGAAAGTCTTATTAAATGGGTAAAACTATTTTATACCGATATTAACAGTATAATTATTAACAATGGCTTCTTCTCAAACAGTTTTAACATCGAACGAGGGGTACGACAAGGATGTCCACTCTCATCCTCACTATTCATTATATGCATCGAGTATCTATCACACTATATCCAATCAAATAAACATATAAATGGAATATCGCTAGAACCAGACGAAGATATTAAACAGTCCCTATTTGCTGACGACGCAACTTATTTTTTAAATGACAGTATTGACTCATTCAATAATCTCATAGAATCGCTTACCCTTTTTGGAATGGCATCGGGTCTTAAACTTAACAAAAGTAAATGCACTGTGCTACGAGTAGGTAAATTTAAACAAAGTAATATTCAACTTAAAAAAGAAATGAAATTCCACTGGACATCAGATGAAGCAACAACGTTAGGAATAACCTTTACAAACAATGAAAATGAAACAGTTCAACAAAACATACTGCCTAAATTACAAAAATTTAAAAATTGTTTAAAATCATGGCAGCATCGTAAACTTACACTAATCGGAAAAAACACGGTGTTGAAAACGTTTGCACTCCCTAAATTAATTTATACACTAACAGTTCTCCCAAACCCACCAAATGATATTATTAAAGATATACAATCAGAAATATTTAATTTCATATGGGACGGTAAACCTGATAAAATTAAGCGAACTCAGTTAATTCAATCTGTAGAAAATGGAGGTATCCAATTAACGGACATCGACTCATTCTTGAATGCAATCAAATGCAGCTGGGTTAAAAGATATCTAGATAATACCAATACAAGTAAATGGAAATTATTTTACCAGAAAATCCTAAAAAAATATGGTGACTCCTTACTTTTTGAATGTAACATCAGCAAAACCATTTTGCATGAAATTGCAAACGAAAACATATTTCTATCTAATGTTTTATCGGCATGGACTAATGTTACTCATAATCTAGAAACCCAAATCACCAGTAAAACTATTTTATGGAACAATAAAGACATAACTTCAAACAATAAGACTTTTTTCTATAAACTTTGGTTTGAAAAAAACATTAAATATGTCGACCAATTGTACGATTACAGAATAAAAGACTTCTATTCTTTTGAGAATATATGTTATATATACGGAATACCTTCAAGCAATTTCCTAATGTATTACACATTAATTAAAAGCATACCCACACATATTAAATCTACAATTAATACTAATAACACACCATGTACTCAAACATCATTCACGGAAAACATACTTGCAAAACAAAACAAAACAAACAAAATATTTTACAAACTACAAATAAAACACCCTGCAGAAAACTCCAAGATTCAAAATAAATGGCAAAGCCTTCTTGGGGAACAAGAATTTAATTGGAAACAAATATTTATCATGCCATATAAAACAACTATAGATAGCACACTGAGAAATTTTCAATATAAATATGTCCATAGAATCATAGCTACAAATAAATACCTTTTTAAGTGCAACCTATCCAACACAAATTTATGTGATATATGCAGCGAACACATTGAAACAATAGAACACCTTTTCTGGGAATGCAAACATATTCAAATTCTATGGAACCAGTTAACATCATTTCTAGAGAAACAACAATTAAAATTAAAACTGTCTCTCTTAAATATCAGTTTCGGTGTGAATACTTTTAAAATACCAGAAATTATTAACACTGTGAACCACATTATCATATTAATGAAATATTTTATATTTAGCTTCAAATACAAAAAACAAATACCTACTTTCAACTGTTTTATAAACTATTTAAAACTAAAGATCCAAATTGAAAAAGAAATAGCCCTCAACAACGATAAACTTCATATTTTTGAACAAAATGGAAACGCATAACCTTTCATAACCCAGTCCAGTTGTCTTCTACCTAACTCTACGCAACTCATCTATAGGATTGATTATTACATTTAAAAATAACAGAATACACCACATGCAACCAAGAGAAAAAAAACAGTATATCCTAGCATATCATGTATAATATGTGTTTGACATGATTACTGTTGTATTGTACCACTTTTGTTCTTGCTTATGCACATATTTATATTGTATGTTTTTATATTGAATAATAAAAAAAAAAAAGTAAAAAAAAAAAAAAAAAAAAAATGATAATAAAAAAAAAAAAAAAAAAAAAAAAAAGATTCAAATTTTAAAGGCATTAACCAATGATACTGATGAGCAGCTTACAGCATAAAACCTGAACAGACAGTGAGTTACTCGCAATCGCAAACTGTTTTGGTTTTATGCTGTTTTCATATAGCCATTTTCACTTTGCCTCTGAGAGAAGTTAACATTTGTTAAAATTGATACATAAAACTTGTCATTTTCTTCGGTTATCAAAATGAGCAATGAAGCCAAGTTAGACAAATATCCAAATAATGCTTAAGAGCAATAACATGTTTTATAACTGCCTTAATATTTATGAGATTCTAAGTACTCTGAGTTAAAATTTTTAACTGGAGCACTGGTTCTACCGGATTACATCTTTCACTAAGGATTAAAGCGGGTATATACGATTTTTATATGTGCTGAATTGTAAAATATTGATACAAATATGTTATAATAACACACAATATGCAAGAAAAATGATACATTAAAGGCGAATTTTATAAAATACAGCAAATACAAATTAGCGCCCCGAGCCGATTGTGACGAAGATAATTCGTAATTATTTTCCTACAATAACCGATGCATTCGTCTTTTAAGTAAGTGTTCATGTGTCGTATGAATCGATATCGCTGCAGGAATTTCAAATGAACCGTTAAACTAAATTTAGATTCACATCGTACATGCATGATATACATGCTGGTGAATTCGGCTGTACAGCCTTTTTCGATTTCAGAATTAAATATCTGGCTTATTTAGCATTTTTCGACACATGTTCTTCTTAACTTTTATTTTAGTTTATATTGCAATATATGTATAATAAATTTTGTACACATTTTATATTAATCAATAAATATTTGACAAGATCGTATATACCCGCTTTAAGCCAGACTTAAAAAATGCCAGAAAAGGGTCAGGGGACATCTTGCATGAAAAATGGTTTAATGGTAAAACTTTGAATGTGAATTAATATGTGCTGTTCTCACTTAAGAACTTATATTCAAACATATATTCAGCATTATACTCCATCAGGTAAGTTCCTTTTTTCACAAATATTTTGATGCTAATACCAAGTTATACTGTAGGTTACTCTTTAAAATCTTCAATATAGCCAATACAAAAATGTTTGGTAAAGGTAATCTCCAAAGAATAAGAATATTGACATATACAAAATGGGGGTGATAAATATTAAAATTGTAGGCATAAAAACCCTTACTTTCAATATCAGCATAAACCTGAAAACCCTTACTTATGATTTGCAAACTGAACAACAAATATAGAGCGAACAAGAGATGTGTTTGTCAGAAACACAATGCCCCCTATTGCGCCGCTTTGAATTTTTGTGTGTGACCTTTGACCTTGAAGGATGACCTTGACCTTTCACCACTCAAAATGTGCAGCTCTATGAGATACACATGCATGCCAAATATCAAGTTGCTATGTTCAAAAGTTATCGCAAAACTTTAACCAAGGTTAAAGTTTTGGGACACACACAATGAATGACAGACAGACAGACAGGCCAAAAACAATAAACCCATGATCATAAAAAACTTCTATATTGCTAGACAGATATAAAACAAGAGCACCGCTCATCTATTTTTCTTTTTAAAGGTGAAGGGACCTATCTCAATTTCAATCACAAAGGATGGAGGGGTGGAGTGGAGAGGGGTGTATAGTGTGGGGGTGTGGTGTGGTCATTTATTACATTATGTTCCAAAAAATGCAAAAAACTGCAAAAAAAAAATTATTTTTTTGGGGGGGGGGGGGGATTCTTGGGTGGGATGGTTGGACGGTATTTCAAAAATAAAAAAAATAAAAACAAATATTTGTGTTTTTTAACCATGTTTGAAAAAAACAAGAGATGTGTTTGTCAGAAACACAATGCCCACTATTGCGCCGCTATGAAATTATTTTTTTATTTTTTTTTACCTTTGACATTGAATGATGACCTTGACCTTGAACTTCAACCACTCAAAATGTGCAGCTTTATGAGAAGGCCGCTTTGAAATATTACTTTTTTGACCTTTGACCTTGAAGGATGACCTTGACCTTGAAGGATGACCTTGAACTTCCACCACTCAAAATGTGCAGCTTCATGATAACGCCGCTTTGAAATTATTTATTTTTTACCTTTGACCTTGAAGGATGACCTTGAAGAATGACCTTGACTTTGAACTTCCACCACTCAAAATGTGCAGCTTCATGAGAACGCCGCTTTAAATTAAAAAAAAAAAATTTCGACTTTTGACCTTGAAGGATGACCTTGACCTTGAACATTCACCACTCAAAATGTACAGCTTCATGAGAACGCCGCTTTGATTTTTTTAAATCTTTTTTTTTTACCTTGAAGGATGACCTTGACCTTGAACTTCCACCACTCAAAATGTGCAGCTTCATGATAACGCCGCTTTGATTTTTTAAATATTATGTTTGACCTTTGACCTTGAAGGATGACCTTGACCTTGACGGATGACCTTGACCCTACACCACTCAAAATGTGCAGCTTCATGATAACGCCGCTTTGATTTTTTTTTTGACCTTGGACCTTAAAGGATGACCTTGACCTTGAAGAATGACCTTGACCTTGAACTTCCACCACTAAAAATGTGCAGCTTCATGAGAACGCCGCTTTAAATTTTTATTTTTTTTTACCTTGAAGGTTGACCTTGACCTTGAACTTCCACCACTCAAAATGTGCAGCTTCATGAGATACACATGCATGCCACATATCAAGTTGCTATCTTCAATATTAAAAAAGTTATGGCCAATGTTAAAGTTTTCGGACGGACAGACGCCATATATTTGACATTTGACATAGAAGGATGACCTTCACCTTCACCTTTCACCACTCAAAATGTTCAGCTCCAGGAGATACACATGCATGCCAAATATCAAGTTGCTATCTTAAATATTGAAAATGTTATGGCCAATGTTAAAGTTTTCGGCCGGACAGACACCATAAATTTGACATTTGACCTTGAAGGATGACCTTGACCTTTCACCACTCAAAATGTGCAGCTCCATGAGAGACACATGCATGCCAAATATCAAGTTGCTATCTTAAAAAGTGAAAAAGTTATGGCCAATGTTAAAGTTTTTTTCAGACAGACAGACAGACTGACATACTGACGGACAGTTCAACTGCTATATGCCATCCTACCCGGCGCATAAAAATTATTTTTTTGGGGTTTGGTGGGGGGGGGGGGGGGTATAGTGTGAGGGTGTGGTGGTCATTTATTAGATGATCTATAATTAAAAAATAAAATAACGAAATAACGGGGGGATTGAGGGGGGATTCGGGGGGGGGGGGGGGTGGTTTGGACAGAGTCAATTGTGGTATGTCAGGTCAGAGTTGTTTTGTCAAAGTATCAATCAAATCTAATAATAAATAAAGAAGTTATGGCAATTTTAGCAAAATTTAATAATTTGGCCTTGAGAGTCAAGGTCATTCAAAGGTCAAGGTAAAATTCAACTTGCCAGGTACAGTACCCTCATGATAGCATGAAAGTATTTAAAGTTTAAAAGCAAAAGCATTAATACTTTAGAAGTAAAGTGAATCTAAAAACAAAATGTAACCATATATTCAAAGTTACTAAGTCAAAAAAGGGCCATAATTCGGTAAAAATGACAACCAGAGTTATGCAACTTGTCCTTTACTGTCCCCTTATGATAGTTTGCCAGTGTTCCAAGTATGAAAGCAATATCTATGATACTTTAGGGGTAAAGTGGACCAAAACACAAAACTTAACAAAATTTTCAAGTATAAAGGGCCCACAATTCTGTCAAAATGCCAGTCAGAGTTACATAACTTTGCCTGCACAGTCCCCTTACGATAGTTAGTAAGTGTTGCAAGTATGAAAGCAATGGTTTTGATACTTTAGGAAAAAAGTGGACTTAAACACAAAACTTAACCAAATTATCAATTTTCTAAGTATTAAAAGGGTACATAATTCTGTCAAAATGCCAGTCAGAGTTACATAACTTTGCCTGCACGGTCCCCTTACGATAGTTAGTAAGTGTTGCAAGTATGAAAGTAATGGCTTTGATACTTTAGGAAAAAAGTGGACCTAAACACAAAACTTAACCAAATTTTCAATTTTCTAAGTATAAAAAGGGCACATAATTCTGTCAAAATGCCAGTCAGAGTTACATAACTTTGCCTGCACAGTCCTCTTATGATAGTTAATAAGTGTTGCAAGTATGAAAGCAATAGCTTTGATACTTAAGGAATAAAATGGACCTTAACACAAAACTTAACCAAAAAAGTATAAAAACGGCACATAATTCTGTCAAAATGCAAGCGAGAATTATCTAACTTTACCTGCCCAGTCCCCTCATGACAGTAAGTAAGTGTACCAAGTTTGAATGCAATAGCATTGATACTTTATGAGAAAAGTGTACCTAAACGCAAAACTTAACTGGACGCTGATGCCGAAAAAATAAAAAAATAGATGAGCTAATTACCCCAAATATTAATAAGGACAAATAAGACAGATTACTAAGCTTTTACACTTAATTATTAAAAGAAGCCAGTTTAAAGCAGTTATTCATAATTACTTACCATAGGTTAAAGAATTTACATCATGTAACTATTGTCTGTATGACATCACATATTATCATATTGAATATAAATATATATGAATAATTCCCATAAAAATATTTGGCTAAATGATACATTTTAACAAAACATGGAATACAATTTGTAACAGATTTCCTTTTAAATGTTACTAAATAAAATTTACAGGAACGTTTAAAAATTCCCAAATATTTACAATTTGTAACTTACATATACCAGCATATATTGTGTACTTATAAAAATAAAAACATCAGAAGTGTTAAAACAATTTATACTATTAAATGTTAATTCATGCAGTGTTATCAATTTCTGATGAGCTGAAATACAATCTTTAGCACTTAAATTATGTCTTGAATAAATATTTCGAGCCAAATTGAAAAGTACTTACACTTTGTTAACTATGAAATATCCAAACCAAAGACACAAAGATTACAAATGTACTTAAACGTTCATACAACAGAACATTAATCTGTATGCGTCAAGCTGTTGTTGATATTATGTATCCTGTACAGTAATTGCTCTTACATTATAAATAGAAGGATGCTATAATTGGTAGATTATGTCTAATTATTTGGAGTAGTACTATATGTGTGCCCCAAATTTAATCATCACTTGTTATATGTCAGACAGTTTGCTAGAATTTTGTAAGACTGCAGACAAGAAAACAGGTAAATGACATATACATGTACATGACCTAAGATGTTAAGAAAACTAGAAGTTGACTGCTGCTATCTTAGATTTGCAGCTGTATTTAATTTCACTGAATGCATACATTAACCCATGATGTTATACAATTACCACTTTACCAGAGTACAATGACAAATTCAACAATAAATCCCCTCTCACTTGCACATAATGGAAAAACTTGACCTAGTAAAAGATAAGCCAATATTATTAGGTTTAAGGTCTGATGTTGCATACTTGTTAAAACACCTATGAAACAAAGGTACATTTTAACAGGTATTTTCCTGTATACCCAATGTGGGTCTTACAACCTGTAGACAATACATGCTATCAATGGGGGTCTTCATAAAAATACAGTCATAGACAAGACAATTAAAACAATCTGCTCAGAAAGAGTTCTGATTATAACCTGTGGTCTTCAACCATCCTGAGTCAGGTATGACATTGCACATAGGGTATCATGTTGAAAGAAAGTCGCCAAGAAGCAAATGAACAATACATTTAAATAACAAGAGCACCTCATAACGGGTGACACGCTCGGCTGCAAAGGCTTGTCAGAATTTTTTATTTTTATTTTTTTTTAGAGGTCACAGTGACCTTGACCTTCGACCTAGTGACCCAACAAGAGATGTGTTTTCTATTTATCATTTGGCAGGTATAGAAATCATCTCCCTTTAAAGATTATTACTTCCCTTGAATCAGTGCCCAAGATAATTATATGGGAAATACTGGGTTTTAACCCATTGGTGTTGAAAAATAGGGTGATTTCATTCTTGAAATAGGGTGAAATGAGTTAAAAAAATGCATACCATAAAATCATTGCCGCTTTACTTCTGTTGAAGCTGCATACTTGTATTGATTCAATAAAATTGTAAACTATCATCATTAACTTTTATAAACTGATGTTTCATAACATCTTCAATCCTTTAAACTGTCCATAATATAAACTTTATACTTAAAAACAAATGATTACACAAATGATTCGGCTCTTATTGGCTTTTGCTTTCTTGGTTCGAAAACGTTTGCGATCGAATGATATTTTGGCGCAACAATCGCGGACGTCTTTCGACCTCTCTGAGACTTTTTATTTTGCATCGTAATAGAAGCTGAAAGTACAGACGCTTTACAAAGACATGAACAAAGAACGACGGTTTAAGTCAGATTTAAAACGCATGTATGTCGTCTTAAATAATTTGGTAAGACGCTTTATTTAACAATGAAATTTAGTCCGCAGAGCGTTTTGATACCATTGACTGTTTTCCTGCTTCGTTTTCCAGGTGCTTGCTGAATGAAAGCGTCGCCGGATTACGATAATAATTCCAATGAGAAAATACCAAAATGAGCGAAGCATTTTCGATCGAAGCTATTGTATCGTACGCATCAAATTTGACAAATTTGCGTAAAAGTCAACTCGGTTGCGTTTTTAATACGCATGATATTGTATTTCTTTGCGTTTTTAAACATGTTAATAGGGTGAAAGACGCAGATATGCAGCTTATCTGGGGTACTGCTTGAATTTTGTCCAAGCCAACCGGGGAGGGGGGGGGGGGGGGGGGGGAGGGTCTCACAGTCAATTATGACCATGTCAGACATCACTGACAACCAAGGCCTGTGTTTTAAAAGAGATCATAGCCAGAGTTGATCATGTATCTATGGACATAAGTCCACAGGTATGTAATGAACATCAAAGAAATTATAATTATATCATTTAAAAAAAAAACTTTGAAAAATCAATCATTTGGGTTATAAATAATCAAAATAATAAATCTGTACAGTAACTAGATGTGAAAAGAACTTCAATTCTTGGTAAGGAAATATATAATATGAGATTTATAATTATATAAATTACTTCCCTTGAAAATAATTGTCTGTAACAAATCTCTATTTTTAGTAGCAAATAATTAAAAGCCACTACTGTGACTGTAGATTCACCACTCAAAATGTGCAGCTCCATGAGATACACACGCATGCCAAATATATAAAGTGGCTATGTTCAATATTTTATAATTTTCTCCCTTTTTAAAGCTTACTACTTCCCTTAAATCTGTATTTTTTACCGTAGACTGTAAAGGATTACCTTGACTTTTTACCACAATGTGTTTGTCAGAAACACAATGCCGCCTACTGCGCCGCTTTGATTTATTTAACAAAAATATATATGTGGGCAGGTCAGATAACTATGTCCATTTAAAGCTTATTACTTCCCTTGACTTTGTTTTTTCGACCCTAGACCTTAAAGGATGATGTTCACCTTGAAATTTTACCACTCAAAATGTGCAGCTCCATGAGATACACATGCATGCCAAATATCAAGGTGCTATCTTCAATATTTAAAAAGTTATGGCCAATGTTAAGGTTTTAGCACGACGCCTACGGCGGACGGCGGATATGGGACTGCGGACGGCGAGCTGGCTATGACAATAGCTCGGGTTTTCTCTGAAAACAGACTCGCTAAAAATGATATACAATATTTTAACTAACATTCCTTTCACAGGTACAAACACTTCACAGGAAATGTTAATCACCAAGTATTTTAAATTGTTAACTAACATATACCATAAAGCAAGTATATTTTATACTTCTATCTGCTGGAGGTAACTGTATGTACCTGTATAGGTCATTTAAGGTTAAATAGCTATGCTGAAAAATACTTACAATGACTGTTTCCTGTGAAATATCCAAACCAAAGATACACTTATTACTCAAGAACGCTAACTTTCAAACAACAAAACATTAATTCAAACTGAATCCTCACTGCTTATGATATTCTATATCCTGTACTGTGTGCCCAAGATTTTATCCTCACTTAAGGTTTGACCAACAGTCCCCTTGAACTTCATATGGCTTCAGATAAGAAATGTACAACTTTTAATTAAGTGAATGACACACATACCATTCAATGACCTGGCATTTTTACCTATGGCATTTTTACCACTTTACATCTGGCATTTTACCTCTGGCATTTTTACCTATGGCATTTTTACCTCTGGCATTTTTACCTACATTCGTATCTGAGACTTGTAACTGTATTGCGTTTCACTACATGAATAAATTAACTTAATATGCAAATTACCTGAGAACAAACAAATTAAACAATTTAACTCCCCACTCCCACACAATGGACTGACCCAACATTAAAGTAACAGTTTAACCAATCAATATCATTCAAGATTTTAGGTTTGATATTGCCCACCAGTAAACACATATGGAACAAAGGCCAAAATCAACACAGGTATTATGATTTTCTTGTTTACCCAATGTGGGTCTTACAGTCTGTAGACTAGTAGTAATGCTATCAATATGGTCTTTACCAAAATACAGCCATTGAATACCAGACAAGATAATCAAAACAATCTGCTTACAAAGAGTTCTGATAACAATCAGTGGTCTTTATCTATCTAGGAAGCCTCTTGATATGTGGGAATTTGAGCAGTCTGCACAGGCTAATGAGGGACAGCACTTTTCTGGAAGCCTTTGCAGCCGAGCGTGTCACCCGTTAAGAGGTGCTCTTGTTATTTAAATGTATTGTTCATTTGCTTCTTGGCGACTTTCTTTCAACATGATACAAATTACTTTTTTGTTCAAGAAAATCTAGTTTAGAAGAAAAGTGTGAGACTGCACAGGCTAGTACTCTGGGATGACATTTCACACTCACATTAAGCCCAGTTCTCCCTGTGTGAGGCTCACTTAATTTCCTTCATTACAGGTATTACAAGTAGAATTTGTGCAAAACACACATTCATTTAATTAAGTGTTTGCATTAGTTCTCGTAACATATTCATAACTTTTTAACAGCTATTATTAATAACAATTCTTATACAAATTGTGTCACATAATATGCATATTTTACATTTCTCAATGTACTTTCCTTACTAAATGGAAATAAACTATAAAGGAAATTTAAATCAACAAACATGTTTAATTTGCTACCAACATATACCAATGATCAAGTATATTTTATACTACAAAAGAACCTGAATATTATAAATATGTAAATACAACCACTGTTATCAACTTCTGATACACAGAAATACAATTAAGTAACTAAAAAATTATGCCTTGCATAAATATAGCCAATTTGAATAAGTACTTACAGTTTGTTGATTAACTATCCAAACCGATAAACTATCCAAACCAAAAATACACTGACTACTGAAGTATTGTAACTGTCTAACTTTAGTAACTCCACAACACAACAATCATCACTCAGAAATCTGAACTGTGTGTGCCCTAGATTTTATCACAGCACTTGTTGTGTCTGACAGTGTCCTTGAATTTCATAAAACTGCAGATAAGAAATCAAGAACATCAGTGAATGACACGCAAACATGACCTAATATGTGACCATATCAAGACATACATGTACACTGCTTACTATCTTAGATTTGCAGATGCATTTTATTTCACTAAATGTATTTTTTAAAAATTGCAAATTATCAAAATTATCAGTACAACAAATTCAACATTTAATCTCCTCAACTTGCACACAATGGCCTGAAACCATCATTGGCAGGGCTCGAAATTAACACTCGCACACTCGCAAAATGCGAGTAAAAAATACTGATTGCGAGTTAAGTTTTAAGCCACTAGTATTTTTTTGCGAGTAAATAAATAGTGAAAAGAAATGAGTAGGTATAATGCTGCTCGACGTAATTATGGCTAAATCTTAGGTCAATTTTTAGAACGGCTGAATGCCCAAGTACCCTTATGCGTAAGCGCGCACCTTGTATGTAGACTGGTATATACAGATACGCGGATGGTATTGGTACAAAGGAAGTGAAACAGTCGACTACATGTGTATTTACACATGTTCATTGAAGCGAAAAATAACTTGTCACTTTATTCCCACAGACGGAAATAACACAAAATATGCATAATACAAAAGATAAAGCAAAGTTAACCGTTTAGTTAGAAAAAACGGATTTTAAATCCTTCTACGAAAACAGTGAATTAGTGGGAAAAATAACTTAAAATAAGACTAAAACTTGTTGTAGATGAAGATGGTCAATCAACCTGATGTGGGCCGTTATGGTCCAAGGAACTGATATCTTTGTATGGTTGCAGAAATAAAATGTGTATACATGTTAAGTACTTTTATTTTGTTTAAATAGTACTAAACTAATAATGTCCAAGTTTTTTATGTTTCCATCAAAATTTGCGAGAATGTTCTTGATTTTGCGAGTTGGTATTAAAGCTGCTCGCAATTTTTTGCAAGTAGAAGAAAATGTTAAATTTGAGCCCTGCATTGGAAAGGGCTTGCCATTAAAGATTTTTGGGGTTGATGTTGCATACTTGTTAAAGGGACCTTGTCACATATTTCGGCATGTACTGAAGTTTGTCATTAAATGCTGTATATTGATAAATGTTAACATTGGATCTAAAAAGCTCCAGTAAAAAACAATAATAAACAAGATGTGTTTGTGAAACACAATGTCTCCCTATATGATGTTTGACCTTGTATGATGACCTTGACCTTTCACCTCTCAACATGTGCAGCTCCATGAGATACACATGCATTTCAAATATAAAATTGCTAGCTTCAATATTGCAGAAGTGACATTACATGAGCAATTTTGACCCATATACTTGACCTTGAAGGATGATCTTGACCTTGACCTTTCACCACTAAAAATGTGCAGCTCCATGATATACACATGCATGCCAAATATCAAGTTGCTATCTTCAATATTGCAAAAGTATGCACAAAATTAGCGATTTGGGCCACATATATTTGACCTCTGACCTTGAATGATGACCTTGACCTTGACATTTCACCACTCAAAATGTGCAGCTCCATGAGATACACATGCATGCCAAATATCAAGTTGCTATCTTCAATATTGCAAAAGTACTCATAAAATAAGCGATTTTGGCCACATATATTTGACATCTGACCTTGAAGGATGACCTTGACCTTTCACCACTCAAATTGTGCAGCTCCATGAGATACACATGCATGCCAAATATCAAGTTGCTATCTTGAATATTGAAATACTGCAAAAGTGTTCATTAAATGAGCGATTTTGACCCATATATTTGACCTTTGACCTTGAAGGATGACCTTGTCCTTTCACCACTCAAAATGTGCAGCTCCATGAGATACATATGCATGCCAAATATCAAGTTCCTATCTTCAATATTGCAAAAGTTATTGCAAATGTTAAAGTTGGCGCAAACCAACCAACAGACCAACCAACAGACCAACAGACAGGGCAAAAACAATATGTCCCCCACTACTATAGTGGGGAACATAAAAAAAGAAAGAAAAAAAAGTAACAGTCAACTAGGCTCAAACCACCGACACTTGGAGTAAAAGTCTAACATTTGGACAACTAAGCCATCCGTGCTCATACGAGTGATGCATTTTATACTTTTTATAAGCAATCCTCATAGAGTCACAAAATATTGATAACAATAGAACTCTCCAAATTATTCAATTGTTATTAGTTGCAATTCTTAATAATTTTCAGGTATTTAAATCAGCAAAAGATGCATATAATGGATATTTTTGAGCATAATAAATGTTCAATATTACTGTTTCGAAAATTTGCGAACCTGAAACTATTTTTTTAAATTATGTCACTTTACCAAAATGTGAAAAGGTCCCTTTAATAAGGACAACACAACTGTGTATTTTGATGATTTATGTGGCTTAAAACTATTCAGTAATATTTATGTGCACTGCCATCATTAATGAACTTAATTTGAAACACTTCATGTTAAATAATGAAAGCTCTATTAATAAACTACTAAACATGTACATGTATGCATATTTACGTTTCTCATTTATCATACCATAATTATGTCATTGTGACCTAACCAACAATGTAATTGTGACCTCAACAACAGTACAAAATGTACTTTACTGTGAACTTAAACTGATAACAAACGCAGACCATAAAGATTGTAAACAGTGTCTGACCGAATTAAAGTTACTGATGCAACTAAACCACACTTTATCAGCACTGCATTATTACAACATATAGACTTTGTAAATTGTAGTATGCAATATTGCGTCATACTTTATAAGCTGCTTGATTCATACAACATGTACCTCCAAGAAGAGAAAAACAAACAATAGAATAGATTTATAACATATCACACTAACTTGACTATGGAGTTGATAAAATAGCTCCCTTAATGCGTTGAAATTTGAAGCTTATAAAATATCAGATAAGAGCATTATTTAACTTCTTTATGCACTTGAATTAATGCCATACTGTCAGTCCAAATACAATAAACATGTATTTTTAACAAACTTAACAATAGTGTTTGCTACCAGTCATTTGTGACACAAATTTTGTGTACTGGGGTCCTTTTTTGTGAAAACTATCATTATACATCTTTTTCATTATTAATCACATAATTTTGAATGTGTTGAATGTATTTGACATCATGTTGCATGTATTTTTCTGACCAAAGTCTTACTCGATTTATTTTTATTGCGAGTTAAATAAACATGCCAATTTGGTTTATGCTATTCCTCAATGATTCAAAGTTAAATTTTTGCTAGAAAAACAAAAAACAATTCCATTTATCATAACTTAATTCCCGTATTTAAGACCTTTCTTACTCCATTCAAGCGTTTAAGGCTTCATCTCCAAGCCTTATATACAGATGAGCAGCAAACAGCATAGAACCTGAAGAGACTGCGAGTTAGTTGCAGGCTGTTCTGGTTTTATGCTGGTTGCACATAGCCATTTTCACTTTGATTCTGAGTGGGAAAGGGTTAAGTAGACATCAGCCTTTATTCAGCACTAGACATGATACCTGTATGATTTATTTCACGAATAATTCATACTTTGAAAAAAATTAAAGGAAAACCTAAATTACTAGAAAATAATGCGGTTGTAACTACGCATGATCAAAGTGTCACAAATTTAGCGCAACAGGGCAGAATCCTGGTAAAATACAATAAACTGTCAGAAAATTAAGATTCATTAATTATTGATGATACTTTGTATGTCCGTAAATTTAGAATCACACAAAATAATTATATTTGCAAAAAAATGGGGGTGTCTGAAAATTTAGAGTGTCCGAAAAAAAGTAATTACTGTATTTAAAAAGCTTTGCTTTAAAAAATAAAAAGTCAAATGTCTATTTTGTATGTGAAATATGTAACACACCTTTTAACATGAAATAAATATAAAACAAGAGATGTGTTTGTCAGAAACACAATGCCCCCTCTTGCACCGCTTTGAAAAAAAAGTCAACATATCATTTGGCAGGTTTAACAAGATTTCTTTGAGAAACACAATGCCCCCCAGTAAGCCAAATATGAAGTTGCTATGTAGTTTATCAGGGTTGCCACCAACCTGATGAAATAAAATTCCCCGACTTTTCACTGACTTTTCCCTGACCAAATCTTGGTTTTCACTGACTAATTTTATTCTGTAACATATAATATTTAACAACTAACATAGCAGTACTACTTGTACACTAATCTATGCTTGATGCAAGGCTATATAGTAAAAAATCAATAGGGGTCATCTGCAAGTCATGATAGGAGTAGTAGTAGTAGTAGTAGTAGTAGTAGTAGTAGTAGTAGTAGTAGTAGTAGTAGTAGTAGTAGTAGTAGTAGTAGAAGTAGTAGTAGTAGTAGTAGTAGTAGTAGTAGTAGTAGTAGTAGTAGTAGTAGTAGTAGTAGTAGTAGTAGTAGTAGAAGTAGCAGTAGCAGCATTACAATACCAATACTTAAGAATGATCAAATGGGAAAAGGTAACCTAGCACTGGCAGTAAATATGGGGCTCATTTACAGGTCAGATTTGGAATCTCTGCTGTAAAATGAGATTTTGAATGAATTAAAGGGAGGCAAATCTGTAATAAAAAGAACATGCATAAACCGTAGTTGTTTCCCTTGTTTGAACCATGCTTAATCCTTATAATGCCTATTTCCAGTAACTGTGACCTTCACCTGTGATCTTGACCTTTGACCTAGTGACCTCAAAATCAATAGGGGTCATCTGCGAGTCATGATCAATGTACCTATGAAGTTTCATGATCCTAGCCCCAAGCGTTCTTGAGTTATCATCCGGAAACCACCTGGTGGACGGACCGACCGACCTACCGACCTGAGCAAAGCAATATACCCCCTCTTTTTCGAAGGGGGGCATAAAAAATCATCTCCTTTTTAAAGCTTATAACTTCGCTTGGATTGTATTTTTTTACCTTTGACCTTGAAGGATGACCCTGACCTTCACTTTTCACCACTCAAAATGTGCAGCTCCATGAGATACACATGCATGTCAAATATGAAGTTGCTATCTTCAATATTGCAATACCAAATTTGAAGTTGCTATCTTCAATATTGCAAAAGTTATCAAACTTTAACCAAGGTTAAATTTTTGGGACAGAATGACAGACAGACATACAGGCAAAAAACAATATACCCTGATCATTCGATCTGAGGGCATAAAAAAGAACAAATGGCAATTAAAAGTGTGTAATTACAAAGACCTAACAAGTTATCTAAATAATACGAATGTATACTTTTGAGCCCTTGTATTGAAGTTTCAAAGATAAATCACTGCAGCATCACAAACAAGAAACCGTCGGAGACGGGTGATGCTCCCCAAAGTTTTTTTATGTCACAATATTGCACTATATATATTCAGATAAAAGGAAACGTCTTGAGGGCACAGTAGTTGGGGGACAATATTTTTTTTATAGAAAATTTCAAAGGGCCATAACTCTGTAAAAAATCATCTGACCAAAACCCGCTGATAATATGCACATCTCCTCTTGGTAGTGAAGCTTCCCCTAAAAATTCATCGAATTCCGGTCATTAGTTGCTGAGAAATAGCCCGGACAAAAACTGTGCACGGACGGACAGACAAACGCACGCACACATGCACGGACAGACGAAGCGGCGACTATATGCTCCCCCCAAAATAATTTTTGGGGGAGCATAAAAATTGATGAAACAAGACTATTGTCAAGCAATATAGTCCCCTACCAGTGAAACTCCACCATTGTCAGAATATCTTTTATATTTGTTGCCATAGCAACCATAATTTTTGACGTAGGAACAAAATGAAATGACATGCATAATCTCCATATTGCCATCTATTCATGTTTCAAGTTTCATGAAAAAATATTAAGAACTTTTAAAGTTATCGCAGGATCCAGAAAAGTGTGACAGACTGACTGACTGACGGACACACAGAGCGCAAACCATAGGTCCCCTCCGGTTTCACTGATAGGGGACAATAAGTACCGGTATACCACATTATGTACAAATATACAGAAAAAAATGTGTTCACATGGAACACTCATGTAATCATGACTTTGTTTGACTATGTAAACCAAGACTTTGTAAAAAATTACTTGCTAGATCACAGGGGATGGCATTGGTTCAAATTTTAGGTGGCAGTCACTTTCCTCTTAACTGGCATTTAAGGAGAAGTCAGCAGAAATTGAGAAATCATGTTATTTGATTATATCTTATATAACTTATTACGAGTTGAATTATTTTACAATTGTAATCACTGACTACTAAGGCTATCACGTTTAAACGGTCGCGTTTCGTGTTTTGCTCATAAACGTTTACCAAAACAATAAACGTTTAAACGATAGTCAATATACATATAATAAATATTGGGGTACAAATAACGTAGCCGACTAGCCGTACGAAGTATAGCGACGACGAACTGCGAAATGCGGGTACTTGCGGTTAATCCGGGCTACCCTTTTCGGCGGTACTTTATTTCTGATTGGTTAGAGGATGGCACAGACATGAACGGAAACTAACGGAAAATCTTCGCTACTTTCCGAAAATCTTACAACATTGCAACGAAACAGTGCGTATGCCACAATCTTGAACTATTTTAAGTGATTGATTAGAAAAGTATATATTGATTATATTATTAATTATATAATTGATTATATATTGATTACGTTTTTGCTAGTTAACTGGTTTTTCATTTTCTGTGGTCGAACGATATGCACATTGTATTTCATGTGCGAAATACGTACATTTTTTTCGGAGTGTCGTTTCCGGATGCAGTATTTTTCATCGATTTTACATTATTTTCGACATTCATTTTTTTATAGAATGACGAATACACATGTGGTGATACGGATGGTCTGGTTTATAATATTTTATGGTTTTAATATGACGTATTGCGCGAATGGAATATGCGCTGAATATTACTTCCCGAAATAATTACTATTTTTAGTTTGGAAATGCAATGGTACTGATGCTTTTTAAACGGACATAGGGATACCGTTTAAACGGTAACGTTTCGTTTATTTCATTTCGTTTAAACGTTAAGAAAAATCTGTAAACGTGATACCCTTACTGACTACTGACATTGTGAATCCTGCCCATACAATAATATTCTTAGCTCCATAGAGGATGTGTGAAAACTAGTTGACATTTTACTGCATTTGATTAATTGGACTTTAAACAGAGGTGAAAAATAAATTGTTTTTGAAGAAAATTCAATGGGAAGTTGCTTTACATGTATTGTTAGTTTATGGATTAACTTGAACATTAGGGTGAAATGAATTTCTCCTATCCCTTTTTTAAATGCTATCTGCATTTAGTTTTCAAATAACAAGTCAAATCAGCAATAATACAAAAATTAATCAACATATAGTATTGTACCACACAAAATACCAACCAATTTGCATGATTGAGGACTTAAGCCGTGTTCTTTGATTGTTGAAAAATGTTTAAGAGCTTACTTACAGTGGCAAAAATTATTAAATGATTTGGAACATTAGACTGTCATTCTAATACAAAGAAAATGGCTGAAAATACAAGCAATAACTTTTTGAATAACTTAAATCACTTCATAAACACAACCACTGTCTTTTGCAGCTGATCTGTGCGCATCCCTGAATAGACGTTGTTCGTGACAAATTAATAAAACCGAAGAATAAACTTCAAAAACAAGTTAAAAAAACCTGAATGAAAAGCTACAAACTTTATCCTTAACATGAGCCCTAAAAAAACAAGACAATTTTTTAACAAACTTTTCTTGTTGACATTTTTATGTTGAAATTTGAAACAGTTTAAATAATTGAAAATCTTTATTGACTTAGGCTACATCACAAATCACAATGTGAAAAAGATTAGTGCACTGTGACCTAACAGATACATGTAGCAACACTTAAAGTCTGCAACAATGTCACAGTTTTTCCTGATGGTGGATACAAGTACAAACAAAAAAAGTAAATACAAAGCAATTATTTTGTGCTATAATGTTATCGTTTGCATGGGTTTGTTGGTGCAGTAGTCGAGTGGTAACACTCTGGTCTACCATTACAGAGGTCCCTGGTTCAATTCCTGGCCAGGGCACTGGAAATTTCAGAAATGCTTCAAGTGTTTCCCACCCAACTAGAAATGTACTGGTATGAAACCCAGGCAATTTTCGCGTGTATCGGTGCTTTACATCGAGCACATAAAAGAACCAAGATATCTATTTGCAAAGAGCTATGGTATCGCACTCGGATTCCTTGTATCTCAATACTGTCTCTTCTGCTTGCTGTCTCTTCAGCATTCAGCAAAACCAAAGGACCCCATTGGAAATAAGTGCTTGCACTTTCATGGGTTATCCTTGACTGCGAGGTCAAAAGAAATACTATCACTACTACTGCTACTGCTACTACCTTCAGATAGGTAAACGTTAGTCTTATTTATAAGACGCGCAAAGAATTTAGAGATACTTTTTATATGGGCTAAATTATTTGGAACATCTTATCGGGGAAAAGTCCATTATGTGGTGGACACCAGAAAGTTAATTTTTTTATCAATTTGCGTAAAATTGCAAAATAACATTACCAACTCATAAGGTTTTAGTTCAGAAGTCCATTTCTATCCCAAATATCTTCAAATTGAAGTTAGAAAGGCATAAATTCTTCAGTTAAACTTCTGCTTAAATCGCAAAACAATCACTGACCTGTCGCCATGTCATGAAACTGATTTAAATACGAACCAATCAGAAGAAGGAATTACGGTGTAACGTGTACGCATAATTTTATTTAACATGAGCTTTTAACGCTGACTTTTACCTAAGTAGATCTAGTATGCTCATCTTTGTCGATTTAATAAGCATATATGTTCAAAACAGATATGGTGCAGTTTCTATTTACTCTTCTAAGTTTCAGCAACTGTTTATGCTTGTCTTTTTCGCACCTCTGTCTGTGTTTTATGTACTTACATTCTACGTTACATAGGACGGTTTACTGTACGATCTGTATCACTATTATTTATGTACCCTATAAAAATAAAAGATGTTATTTATTTCAGAACTTTTTAATTGTCACTTTAGAAAAAAAATAAGGCTTAATTAATCCAGAAAATAATAAAAACATCGGTTTACTATATAACGCTCTGCACCACAACAGACAAACGCAAACTGTATTTTACTCTGTTTATTCTTCCACATGCTTTACATCGAGGCTGTGTTATCGATTTATATCTACACAGCGAGCGAATCGAGAGATATTGAAAATCTGAATAGTGGTTGGATTTAAATTGCTCAGGTGTGCAAAATTCAAAGTGTCATTACATAATTTTTACGGAACATTATTGAGAAATGAATTATCTACACAGGTATGTAAATATTATTGCGATCCGTTGATATTAAGTGTCTGATATCGGGGCTTGAATGTTGCGCACAAAATCAGGCTTGTGGAAATTGGAAAAAATCTGCCGGTCATCCGGACAGGCATTCAGAAAATGTGCCGGTCCGGAGAAAATTTAGCCGGACCAAAAAAAAACAACAACACAACTATGTACATGTACATTCACATAAACCCTTTATTTTAGCTCTGACAACAAGCCCTTGCCAGTGCTTTATCCTAATAAGATAACAGTTTTTCAGTCTTTAGCCTTTTCTTTTTTCTTATCTTCGGTAAGCTGTTTTTTCATCTGGCTTTGCACCATCCAACGAAATATATAACAGGGCATCTAATTGGTTAAACTATATTTACCTGACCAATGATATCCATTTAGGCATTATAACAACGTAAACTCAAGTAAAAAATAACTATCGAAAATAAAATTGCGATTAACAGACACTAAGTTGTACAATTTAAAATGATAACTTTTTTGGAGACCTATGGCATGTGCATGTTATAAGGTATCACTAGAACATTGTTTATATTTAATAAGCAACCTTTTACAGCCATGCTTCATAAAGAAATTCATATTTTAATGTTCTTATCTACTTGAAAAATATGTCTAAGCTACCAAGATCTTTTTTGTTAGAACGCAGCTGCCGATTTTGCCACTGTGTTTGAAAGTCCAGTGTAGGTGTTGTGTAACCAGTTGGATTTGCTATTTGTACGTAACAAACTAATTGCAAACATCAAAATAATGATTTCATTTTCATGATGTAGTAATGGGTTTGCTCTTTGAATTTTTAACTTAAAAAAAAAAATGATTTGTTTGCATTCATTTCACATTTTGCCGGTCACCAGGACCGACATTCTTGTTATACCTGCCGGACCAAATGGATATCTGCCAGTCAGGACCGGCCAAAGACCTATAGATTACACAGATTGGAAACTTCGCGCCTTATCGGGCTATCTCTCGGCGGGGTCACGTGGTCGAGAAACTGATAAGAACACTTGGGATCAGCAGACGATTTATTCCATGAATCAATCGGAGTAGTCCGGAGATAGCCGGTGTATCACGATTGCGATAAGATAGCGACGCGTCAGTAGCAACGGCTACGATTATCGAGCAAAGTTACGGCGCTGTAGAAAGGCGGCTGTAACTTGGTCAATAATGATCCGATTTTCATAAAATAAAGTTTCATAGAAACATGAGTAATTATGTTTTTATAAAATCTCGATTTTATTTACCTACAATAAGAATTTATAATGCCGCGATCATTGAAGCAATTGCGCTAAGAACTTCCAAATCGCGGCGCAGGTTTTTTTTCCCACTTTTTGGGAAGATAGCCCATGGCTTTGGAATAGGGAATTTTATCGGAATTTGCATGAAATTGGGAAAATAAATTCATTAGCCTTTTTTTCCACACGAAAATTCCACTGATTAGGGAAATGCTAAATTTGATTTAACTCTTTATAATCATTCAAATTAAAAGAAAATCATATAATACTTTGTAGATGTAATTGAATTAAAATTGAGATAAAATACAGATAAGACTTCTTTCTAAAAAAAAAAAAAAAAAAAAAAAATTTTTTTTTTTTTTTTTTTAAATTGGGAATTTTTTGCCACATTTTGGGAAAAAAGTATACTTTTTGGGATTGGGAACATAGCCGAATTTCGGCTATAAAATCGGGCCAAAAAAAACCCTGCGGCGAGAATGCTGTTGAATAATTTATTTGAAAGGCTTTTGCTGATAAAATATTCTTGTATAATTTGGTATTTCAGACAGTTAAAACCTTATAAAATATTATTATTTCAAAACGGATAGATATATGTGGACACATAGATCTAGGTCTCTGATTAAAACAACATTACAGTATAATAAATGCTATGATCGTTCGATCCAAAACCGGGTTTAGTTCGACTTATTTCAATATCGATTGTGTAGATTTTTTTCAATTGTTTAATTCTCTTTTTATTTAGATCTTATTCATGAGTTATAGGTTATGAAAGTTTTGTTTGTAATCCAGTTTTTTTCTTTTGGTTATTAAATTAAGCTTTCAGTATCGTGGGCTAGGATTTCGCGAAAAGAAAAAAACAAAAACATTTCACGCGCGTGTTAATCGTCGAATCAATTAGCGAACTGAAGATGCTTTGAGTGTTTTTTCTTTACTCTTGAGAATTAATTAAAAGAAGGGATTCTTACTTCAATTATCAGTTAGCGTTGTTGATTGATTTTAATTGTGTGATCAGTGGCCGCGGCCGGCGAATTCATTCTTTATGTGTCATTGTGATGTCCAATTAAGGTAAGTCTTTGTTGTGAATGTGTAAGATTTTAATATACTTGTTTATAATAGTACGTTATAAACACAATGAAATGCTGTATAAAACTGTTTTAAAAAAGGCTATTCTCGATTGTGTATCTTATAAGTTGGACATACTAATACATATTTTGGATTTTACATTTTTTTAATTCTGTATCATTTGTGCAATCATGTCGCGTAACAGAGACCCTGATTTTTTCGCTTGGAGTGATAGTGATTTAGACCTTGATGAGCTTTTTGAAGGGGACTATACTGACAATGACTCTGTTTGTACTGATAAACATAGTGTTAGTGTTGATAAGAAAGATATATATGTGTGTCCAATTTGTTCACGAGAATACAAGACTATATCTGGGTTCCGAGGTCACGTAACGAAAAAGCATGACGAGAACTTTAAAGGTATGGCATTTTTCTTCATTTCTTTAAAGAACAATTCTCACAATATATGTGTATCAAACAGGTATTTCCTGCTCAGCAGCCACGTTATAGTTCCAAATTATTTGCAATAGATTTTATATCCAGTACTAGCATAGATTAGGTTTATAATGGTATCAGTCTAAAAGTCTGCAAATCTTTAAATATAATATAAGTGATTTGCTTTTATACCGGAGGGGGGGGGGAGTAGTTCTGATTAAAAGAGACAGGTTTCATCTGTTAAAAATGACTTTAATAATGGCATTCATTAAAGTATCACATGATGAAAAAAAAGTATCAAAAAATATATATATTCCATACTTCGCGAAAGCTGTCTGTCCCCAGTGGACATGTTTGACAAAATTTCTTTTGAGCAAGCTGACAGATTTTAGGAGCTAGTTCAAATGACTGTCTGGAAAAATTAAAGAAAATAAAATTTATATAAATACTTTGGTCTGATGGTTTAATGGATCCTGTCAGACCGACTGTCTGGAAGATTTTCTGAGCTTCGCGAAGTCTGCAATTCTTGTTAAATATTTAATCACTATCATTTATTGGCGAATCAGCATATTCGCCTTTGGCCATTCACAATGTATTTGAGTTTAATTATGGCCAAGACATACAACAATAAAACATTTAAGCGTATAATACAAAACAATAATAACAATCATAGCATTAGATTAATACAGAGCAAGTGGATTCAGTTGTAGAGCACATTTGCAAGATAAAAGGGAAAAACAGTGTAATTGTAATAGGAACCAGCATACACAACATACACAATCGAAAGAATACATGTAGGTACTTCCTAAAGATCAATGCGTATCTTAATCCTTGATGGGTTTTTTCCTCTGAAATTATAGCACCTAATGCGAAAACGAAAAATTAGGAGCTAACAAAGGACAATGGAAGCTTAACTTTACAGGAATAAAATAGAGAAGAAAATAAATAATAATAACAAAATAAATTATTATTTAAGAAAAAAAAGGAACGTAAACAATTTACAAAGAACATCCTAGAATTGCGAAAACGAAAATTATATATTAAAGAGGTTGAGATTTCAAACCTGTAACGCATACTTGTACGTGTGTTCTGCCTATATAATTTAATATGTGTTTGTTATCTACAAGCCTGTTTTACATGTTAAGATTTCAAAGTGTAGACATCTATATTTCATATTTTGTCAGTCCATTAACTTGTAGATAGCGAAGTGTTGGTACTATTAATAGCACATGTGGTCTAGGCGCTTTAAATATAGAAAGTAAAATGAATCTACAGCAAGTACACATACACATTTGAAAAAATCTCAACACATTATTACTCGGAAGTAATGGATCCTGATCAGAAGCCAAAAAATAATGTTAAGCATATTACAGATCTTTTAGACTTCATGATAATGATATTAACTGAGGTAGAATTGAAGAACAAATGATGCTCTGTGTCTGGTATAATACATATTAATCCTGTAACTATTGTGAGTATTCAACCATTTCTAAATAAACATATTTGTTTTCAGACTCAAAAATGCTTAATTCATTCCAACAGAACTTTTCTATAAAGGAACATAAATGCAATAGAATTACAACAATTGATTATAATGCTCAAGATCAAAGGAAACATAACTTCAATAGAATTACAACAATTAATCTATAGTGCTCAATATCAACTAGGAAACATTATCACACACATTAGGAAAAGCATAATGTAGTAGTACATAGTTTTTTATTATACTTAAAATAATCCGTACCATCAAATTTTGGGCCCCTTCATATGTAATTTTTAAGTGTTCAAAATGGTTCCACCAATGAAACTGTAGTACAACGGGTTAAGTTCAAACTATTTTATAATATAAACCTTGAATATGTTCTTGCGTTTTTCTTGTAGCTAAGTTCTACATTTTTTAAAACAAGTATCTATTAAGCAGCGAAAACTTATCATGGGGTGCAGAAAATTGTGACAAAAAACGGTAACCAGAATATAAAACTGGATGTAATTTCACTTGTTTAACACAACAATGGAGATTATAACATTCCAATTATAAACTTAGAGATACAATCTTTCAATAACGAAACTAAGCCCAAAAATGTGTCTGTAGATATTTAAACCTGCAGTTACATGTAAATACATGTATATGTTTTTACAATTAGCAAAAATGCATGAAAGAGGAATAAAAATGCAGAGGCCCAAAAAGATGGGACAGACTATAAAATTATATATAGAGAAAAACACTGGTGAAAATTTAAATTATATATGTACCGTTATAAAATTACTCTTTTTTTTTTAAATATATCAAAAGAGTAATTTTATAACAGTACATATACCGGTATAATTTAAATTTTCACCTTTGTTTTTCTCTATATATTTGCAAAAAATTAAGTGTTGGGGGGGGGGGGGGGGGAATGCAGAATGCCTTTTCATCATCTGTGAAAGGAGACATGGATGCATTTACTTCTTTCGGGGTAATTAATTGTTATCTATTGAAAAATTATCTACACGACCTCTATCAGTATTACCACGTTTCGGAGCTAGGGCTTGAGAATTTACAGCTCGTATTGTTGTTAGAGTATTTCTTACTTCGTACACTGATGGATTGTTATTGCCACCACATTTGTGTCGGTAATGTCCAAAATGCTGCTCCAATGGGTCTTGGTTAAAACGATGCGTCAGCACATAACTGGCACCTTCATTGAGCAAAAGTTTCACACATGCACTAATTGATCTAGCAGATAATCTTACACCTTCAACCGTCTGGTAGCTTAAAAGCATAGTCGCCCTTTGGGCCTTAGAGAAATTTCCAGCTCTGTTCTTCACCTGCTCATCCCAAGACCTCAGATAATCAATTAGTTCCCCTGTAAGAAAGTCCAGGCGGTTGTCATTTGTGTCACTGTATGGCTCCAGATTTTGATTTCTTGAATTTCGACCTTCCCACGGACTTCTTACGTTTAAACAGTCAAAGAATTTGTTGAACATTTTTATGAATTTGACTGTTTCTTCAGTTTCTGGCCCATACAAGTCTGCCATGGCATTGGCCACACTGTCACTCAAAACCTGGGCCGCCAGCTTAACCTTCATGTAGTTAAAACTGGCCAGATGAACATGGTTTCGGGTCAATTTTGGGCATGGATTGTACAAGTTTAATTCGCAGTGCTCCTCAAATAGTCTTACTATGTGCATCCATGAAATATCTTTTTGGTTTATCCATAATGTACGGGATTTGTTGTGAGAGAATGAGTTACTCAAGTTATTTCTTAGAGTTTTTATAAGATGAGGCACATCTGAAATGAAATATATTTGTCTATTTCTGTAGTTAGGATTTACAGTCCTGAATAAGCACTCCTCATTTCCAACACGATGCAAATGAAAAAATCGTCTATTGGGACTGGCGCCATCACATGTGAAGAATAGAACACGAAGACCAAGTTGAGTTTGTACAATTGACACTGTCTGCCACATAATTGGATAGAGATAGTCTGCAGTTATAGATTTTGTGGCAAATGCACTGAGGGGAAAACATAAACGTCCGTACACACTTCTCATCATAATAACAAGCACCTGTTTTGCCAATTCATGTCCAGTCTCTGCATTTTTAGCATCAAACGCCATCATCTGGTTAGCAATGTCACCCAGGTTGCAGTAACCAATGATTTCACCTGTGAATATATACAGAATAACATTTACCTTTAATCATGTTCATAGGTCAGTAAAGTCACTATACTCCAGATGTCAAAATATGAAAAATCAAAATAAATTTTAAATATTTAATTATTTTGATATATTTGTCATACAACATGTACTTGTTAGTAAGATACTAAAACTAAGTGACCGATTCGTTTTTGTACCGTTAATATACAAAAAATTTGATAAAGAAATGAATCAGACACTTAGTATTGATGTCTTACCAACAAGTTATTAAATTATTTTTCGAAATCGGCCATCTAGGGTATGGATAGGGCCTTTAATATTGTATAGTCATTTATGCCTAAATCACAATTTTATAGATGAGAGTGGTTGGTTCAACTACTGATGAAATCACAAGAATGACCAACACACAGAGGCGAGCCCCCAAATTGTATAACTTCGGACTATATAAACTAGCACACTATGGTTTCAATTGACTAATAAACCAAAAGTGAAAATAAAATACTGTGAGGTCGCAATAGAATACAAGATTCGTCAACATGTCATGATTAGTGTTTTCAATGTTTAAGATAATTACATTTTAATTTAACAGTCTGATAAATGAATAATTTACCAAGCTGATTATTGAATTTGAGTAGTGTCAAGGGAAGAGACTATGACAAGATTGCAACCAGTTTGGATCCAGATCAGCCTGTGCTTGAAAGTGCAGTCTGATCAGGATCCAAATGATTGCTTAGTCTTTGTTAACTTAAACTTAAAATATACTGACTGAATATTGAACAGTTTTGAACCTGATCAGATTGAGCTTTCAAGCACAGGCTGATCTGGACCAAAACTAGTTGCAATCTAGTTGCAATCACCTTAAGGTCCCTATTCCTGCGACGCAACTCATTTATATAATTGGTATATACAATAAATTATTAATCTGTCAAAAAATGTACTTTCTTGTCAGGCTTCTAGGAAAATCTACAACCTTTTAGATTAATCTTTTGTAATAAACGCTAAAATGTAAATAACAAGAAGAACATGTATACGTTTTCAAATAATCTTAAGACTTGTATATCATGCAAACATAGCCGTTATTAAACAAAAATGAGCAAACTGAAGCAAAAAAAGCAATATTTTGGACACGCATTAGCAACTGTATTATACTAAACATCTACCTGTATTCATTTAATTAAATTTCTAGAAATTGGTAGGAGGTATTTTGAGGAGAAATTCTGACTTGGATGATCAGATGGTGGATGTAAATACCAGAAAATGACAGATGCAAGTTAGACTGTTAGACTGGCGTGAGGAATGATGCACTTTTAGTTGTCTCTTATGAACCGGGTGTGTTAAAAAATGTGTCTGGCGATGGTGACCATCTCCTTCTTTAGGGAAATAATTTACACATACATGCCAATTATTGGGCATCAAAATTGAAAATTAAGTTATGCTAATTTCAAGGACTCAAGTGCTTACCAGTGTGTTTATCGTACACTAGATCTTCACGGATCTTGATCTCATCGAATAGAAGCCCAACATTCTTCCTCCACTCCGCATCATATAAACCGGTCTTCTCTGCCTCCTTTTTTGCTAGCTGAAGTACATCAGCCTGAAATCCTAGCTCACTTTTTAGGAAGTGACTATAGTCATATAATGTACGTGAGGATGGGAGATTCACAAATCCTGATTCGCACATAGCATCATATGCAACCTGTGACTTTTGTCTCATGAACAAACACCAACGGATTATCATTGGATGCCAGCGCATCCCACGTTTATCAGACTTACTTGCAGCTAGTTCTTGTTGTTCCCAAAAGAGTCTTTGACGCGAATTGCTATCTGGGAAATTTCGCTTAACTTCCTCGGAACAAGTCGCAAACAATGTTTTCAACTCAATATTTCCAAGCTCGCTCATTTTAACACCACTTTTGGAAATTTCTCGCTCAAATTGTCTTTTAAGTTTCCAAACTGTATTTGAGAGGTCATTAATTTCATTTTTTTGCTCTTTCAGTTTGCTACAAAGTTCATCTCTTGTCATGTCGGAGTGTTTGAATGTTGAATGGCTAAATCTTCTTGGAGTTGCTTTCCTGTCCTCGAGTCTTTTGATTCTTTTCGTCAATGCATAGCCATAATCCTTGCATTTAAGACATTTTTCCTTTCGCAAGGTCAACATCTCACACGCAGATGATCTTATTGTGGACTGGTATTGCGCACCAAAATTTCCTTCTCTGTATGCCACAATATCATTGCTGGAATATTTTGTCAACCCAGACCCAACAGGTACTAACTGCTGAAATTCTGCCTCTGAATTTCCACAGCAAACAGAGAACTTATCAAGTCTTTCCAAGAAATCCAAGGCATCTTTGCTAGTATGAAACACCTCTGGCGCACATTCCCACAAACTGTGTGATCTTGGTATTTCTTTCCTGTGCACACACACATTGCAAGTAAAGTCATTGTTAAATCTAACTGTCAATTTCACTGCTAAAGCACCTTCACTAGAAACATAGCAATCTATGAGTGTCAATGCTGATTCTGTTTCGTGTACACTATAGCTCCTAGTTTTACTGCTCAATCCTTTCTTGACAGCTGAAGAAAATTCTTTAAAAGAAAGGGACTCAACAACTTCGTCCCCACAATCAATGTATATGGACTCTATCTGCTCCATAGCTTCATGCGATTCATTTACACTAGAATAAATTTCTGCATTACTAAAACTGTCATCACTTGAATAATCGGTATAACTGTTTGCATATGTATGATCAGTTTCCCTTTCTATAGTATGCACAGATATATCACTAGTTTCAGGTATTGCTTGAACACTAGCATCTTCAAATTCTGTCTGAATTGTTTGAACATTTACATCAGTGAATTCACGCTGGACTGTCTGTTTACTGTCACATTCAAAGTTTATTTCAGGATTCACATTTTCACTGCTTTCATGTTTTGTCTTTTTTAAATAATGGTATTTATGACGCCGACCAGAAACACCTGCTCTCTTCTTTTTTTTTTGGCATTTTGATCTGGAAAAAGAAATACTGAATTATTCATAATGCTTTCAAGATTGATTAATTAACATCACTCTTTCGATTAACGAACACGGTCTATTAACCCTTTCCCACTCAGAAGCAAAGTGAAAATGGCTATGTGCTTAACCCTTTGCATGCTGGGAAATTTGTTGTCTGCTAAAATGTTGTCTGCTAAATTTCTAAAATTAGCATTTTCTTCGATTTTTTTCAAAGAATACTATCAGAATAGCAAACAGTTTGGATCCTGATGAGACGCCATTTGTGGCGTCTCATCTGGAGTTTGGATCCTGATGAGACGCCTCGTTCTGTGGCGTCTCATCTGGATCCAAACTGTTTGCACAGGCCTTCAAAATTCGGTTCCCGCACTGAAAGGGTTAACCCGTTTCCACTCAGATTAAAAAACATGATGGGATTTTGTGATTCTAAAAAACGACTTTCTGAAACGCTATGAAAAGTTCCTTATGGTAACATATTTACGCTGAATTCAGGCCAATCGCACATGCACGATTTTTTAATCTGATAAACATCAACGTATGAGGCGATATCGATTTTAGCTGACTTACTAACACATTAAAGTTGTGAATTCAGTCAAGTGTTTAACACATCATTGTCAATTACCTGTGAAATAATGAAATGTCAGTTGTCAATACACTGTGTAACATTTCCAGGAAATTTTGTTGGAATTTAATTGATTAATAAAAGAAATATAAGTAAATTTAGAAGATAGTTAGAAGATTTGCTCAGTATAATATATCTTGTATTTTGTATTTTCAGCTTGTGAGCACAAAAAAGGGGCTGCAAAAAACAAGAAAGAGGCTGCTTACATGTATCCGAAGAAAACAACAAATGCACCAACCAGCATAAACGAAGACGTGAAGAAAGTCTTCCAACAAGCTTACACCAATAGTCTGAGAACAATTATCAGCAGTCCAATCTACAACATTTTTGGACAGTCTGACCAGTGTAAGGTAGCCAAGTGTTGTGTAGACAATGAAATTGTAAGGAAAAAGTTTGAGGACCTAATGTTGGAGGTGTTCAATGGAAGTAGCGGTGCATCAACTTCAGAAAGAGAAACCATCTTCAGAAAACTACATGAAAAAAGGTTGAGCTCTGCAGTGATTGAAGACCTCACAAGAACTATAAACAATGAAACAACTAAACATTCTGAGGAGGCGGTGAACAATTTCATTCAAGATTTTGTTCTTGAACTTGTTGGGGAAATATTTAAGAGTTTTGTGGAATTGTGCGCGCAATCATCCAAAAACACTAGTGAAGTAATCAGTGAAAATGACTCGAAAGTGCTTTTCTATATATCTGGATATTTAATCAGTGCTCTTCTGAAGAGGTATAGCAAGGTAAAAAATCCAACTGAAAGAGAACATAAGAAAGATGTTATAAAGAGTTTAGTGAACAAATCCTCAGAGAAAACATTCACGGAAAAGTACAGCACAATGATAGACTACAAGAACTGTGGTGGCTTGAAAAAACCAAGTGACAATTTCTTTTTCATGATACGCGAGTTTGAAAATGTAGTGCGAAAATCAGTGGACCATGAAAGCATTCATTCGAAGTCTTTCTTAAAAGATGAATTACGTGAAGAAATTCTTGACTCATTTATGGTAAAGCACTATAGCTGTGATCTGTTTGAACTTGTGGAAGATGATAATGAAAGAGAGAGCTTTCTTGAAGATTGCATAAACCTATTTCTTACTGTAAGAGGTTTTGCAATTACAAAACTAATAAATAAGAAAACTGAGAAAAGTGCAAAAAATGAAAAGAAAACATCCGCCAGCCTGAGAGATGCTTTAAAGTCACTGAATACCGGTAATTTGAAATAAACTGGGATTATAGGTCTGTACCAGAAGTTTAACGTCAGGACTATCAGTATGGGAATATTGAAACTAATAACGTGTGCTCTGCTATTGCTTACGCTTTTAACAATGACAATTTGTGGTTTTTATAGTCATCTCACAGCTTTTGTTTGTGTTTTAATAGTAAGCTCACAGCTATCTGTTAAAATATGTTTGTATATTAACTTGCATGTGTAACATTGACAGGAAAACTGGTAATACTAATAAAATAAGATATTAAATGAGAATTTAAACCCATACATTGTACTTTCATCTAGTTCTTTTATTCATACCAAGATAAACATATTACCCAGAATACAAATCTTATTTCTTCAATTTGAGGTGAATAATGACAAAGTTTTTCACAATGAACCAATGCACGTTTGACAACATGTGTGTATAATAGGGTAAAAGAGCTTAAAATTGTACCATCTTTGTACAAGGCCAAATCCTTTAAAATGAACATTATCCTCCAGTTTAATTAATTCATACCTAGATTAACATATCACCAAGCATAAAAATCTGACTTAATCTATTTGGGATGAAAAATGAAAAAGTTTATCAAAAACACGTTTGACAGCTATCTTGTACAACAGAAGAAAAGAGCTTAAAATTGTACCAACATTGTATAAGGCCAAATCCTTTAAATTGAATATTTTCTTCTAGTTTGTTTAAATCTATACTTAGATTAACATATTGCCTAGCATAAAAATCTTACTTCAACGATATGGGATGAGAAATAGAAAAGTTTTCACAAAGAAACAAACCACTTTGGCGACAGGTGTGAAAAATTATTGAATGAATTAACAGTATAAAATTGTACAAAGGCAAAATCCTTTAAAATGACTTATTTTCGTCTACTTTTTATTAATCATACCTAGAATTACATATCACCAAGCATAACAATCTGACTTAATCGATTTGGGATGAAAAATGAAAAAGTTTATCAATAAGAACAAAAACACGTTTGACAGCAATCTTGTACAACAGAAGAAAAGAGCTTAAAATTGTACCAACATTGTATAAGGCCAAATGCTTTAAATTGAATATTTTTCTGTAGTTTGTTTAAATCTATACTTAGATTAACATCTTGCCTAGCATAAAAATCTTACTTCAAAGATATGGGATGAGAAATAAAATAGAAAAGTGTTTCAACAAAATACAAACCACTTGATTGAATTAAATAACAGTATCAATAGTACAAATTGTACAAAGGCAAAATCCTTTAAAATGCCTCATTTTCGTCTACTTTTTATAAATCATACATAGATTAACATCTCACCTAGCATAAAAATCTTACGTTATCAATATGTGATGCTTAATGAAGAAGTTTATAGAAAAATGCTTCGGGCCTTTCAATTTTTCAAAAATTATCGAAAATGAACGAATCCAGTGTTCTCTTTCAAATTCCGATAAATTAATAATTAATTAGAATAATAACTACCAAAACCTAAAGAATTATCAAGACAGAAAATAAATACTTATTTCTTATCACACAAAGAATATTCAATATGTCTTTTTTCGGAGACCGACTTTGCTCACTACGTAAAGTTCGTAACGTTGCGCTTTCAGGCATTCATTGCTCTGCAAACTGACAACCGAGCGCTAAAAACACTAATTAACACATTAAAATTGTTAATAACAATATCAAAATAATATAAACTTACCAGATCATGCTCAGAATACCCTACGACATCAAATATTAACGACTAATTACGAAGAATAATTGTTTGCTTTATAAGAAAATGGCCGACAGCAGCTGGAACAGGGAAGATTCTACAGGTACACCGGCATCTCCAAAATCAATGTCACGTGATCCGCGTCCGCCGATAGATATTATCGCATATCGCTATAGCGGAGACGAGAGATTCCAATCTGTGTAATCTATAGGTCTTTGGACCGGCGGACCGGCAATTTTTGCCAAGCCTGCAAAATCCTTTCGCAACAATATAGACAAAGAAGGAAAAATGTCCACCATTGTTTGAATGGTTCCGCCATTGTACGCTCCAAATATTACCAATATAAAAAGTAGCTTAATATTTGAGCGCGTCAACAAGTTGGACTAGGTAAACGTTGATTAGTTATTGCAGTTTCAGTGTTTCTTAGCCCTTATTTTTATGATAACATTTTGCTCCTTTGGTAAAAATACGGCGCATTGTAATTCTCAGCAACAAGTTGGGTTATAAAGCTGAGCGTGAAATTATTGCAACTAATACATCAATCAGCATGTATGATTGGTATTGCATCACCGTAATGAGTCGCGAAATCGCATGTAAAACATTCACAATGTTACAATATCAACGCCATTGAAGTCGACAGCATTTGGAACATAGTACACAATCAGTTTTTAAGTGTTTACCTGCGATAACGAGAAATGTCGGACAAACTGTTTAGCGCATAACATCTCCAGCTGTTATCTTTCCAAATCAAAACTGTTTGTGTTGACACGAACGCGTCGCGAGCGCTATGCTGATGCGGAATAATGGGTTATAAAGCACTAATAATTCTTTATCAATAATTTTTAATCAATAAGTCGCTAAGTTCGAAGTAGCGGCGTGATTCGTATTAAGAAGATCTAATGTAATCTACAAAACATTTATTCGAATTTTTGAATCCACTTTTGGTTATGAATCAATTTCTTTAAATACGATCTTTTTCCAAACACATACACGTTTTAGATACACAGGTGTAGCGGACGGGATGGACCTGAGCAGCGACGGCGGCACGAATTACCCAAATCGGTAGCAGGCTCTTTCGGCACCAAGCTCTTTCGGCCCAGTCCGAAATTTCAGGCTTTTTCGGCCCCAAATCGACCAGGCTCAGTGCGCAGTGCCATTATCAAAAGCGAACTGTAAAATGTAAGTACCCCTCCCCCCCCCGGTTTCACCGGTAGTGGACTAATAAACAAACTATGCTAACTATGATTGAAATAAACTCAAATCATAACGGTGGGCATTTAGCAGTCATACTTCTTTTTTTGTTTTTCGGTATTGATTTGCCATAAGAGGTATACTTACATGAGCGCGCGTTGCTTTATAAGATCTCAGTGATTGATTGTTTTAAGTATATGAATATAGTTTTAAGTATATTAATAAATACTAGGTACCCAATACAATTTTCATATTTACATTGGTGGGATAACTTTTTATATCATGAAGGTCTCCGTTTTCGGCACAGACGATCTGAACATATGTCATTGACAACCTTACCAAGTCTTACAATTATCTGAAGGGATAGAATCAGCCCGCGATATAGGTTTGTTTTCGGTTTACTAAACACATAAACAGTTAACTACAAAATTAAACAGTTACATGTGATTGCGGTGCACGAAATTTGTCGTTTGAAGGTCTCATTAACCGACAGCTTAAGTCACATTAATCGAAAAATCAAACATATTCTACTCGATCCCCACTATTTGAAGAAAAGCATATTTAGCGGTAATAAGAAAATGTTATTTGAATAAGATGTAGAAAAAATATACGCGGAATGTTCCAGTGGCGTAACTTATAAAAAATCGAACACTCGCATGTTTGCGTTTGTAGCTATTGGAAAAATACACTTTAAATATGGTTTATGTTATGTGCATTTATTCCATATGAATACTTGAACAATTTCCGAAAAACACATGTTTCATTTAAACAAGACGATTTACAAATTTTCTTGCAATACAGGAGTCTTTTATGATGAAATACTGTAACCCTTAAAGTATCAGCAGTAGCTTTGTATTGCTCGTTATATATGTACAAGTCCATAATCGACTATTATATAAAGCCATCAAAGAAGTAAAGTATTTAAATATTCACAAGATGTCCGACCTCTATTAAAAAAAGAAAAGTTTATACTTCATGCATGCCCAATCAACACACTTAAAGCAAAGTCGCGCAAAAAAACTTACTTTCGATCTCTTGGAGGAAAATAATTTCAGTTTAAAATTACAAACAAAAACTTTAAATCCGTAAAGTATGTGTTCCACTTACTGTTTCATTTTTCAATGAGACGATAGGTTTCGAAATAATTTGTGTTCTATTGAGAATATTGTTATTGCAATTGCTTAACAATTAAAATAACAAAATACGTTTACTTTAAAGGGACTGTCAACCACGACGACAAAGAAAAGAAAAGTTGTAAAATACCGTGTGTTTTTACAGTTATTAGTTTATATTGATTAAAATATCACGACTGGTATATTACATTACTTGAAAAAAGTTGTAATGATTTCATATTTTCAGTAAAATTCGGTAATAAATTTAACTGGGTATGTCTACCAGGTAACTACCAGTTAACTATAAATAACGCCAGTAGATTCATCATCATCGTCACGTGGTAAACCCAGGAATGCATATTGTGCATGCGAAGTGAATTGTATATATTTTATATATACAATGATCAATCTACTTGGGTTATTTATAGTGTGTATATCGTTATGTCACCTATTTTCGCGATGCACTTTCGATTTCACATATCGAAATTGTATTACCAAATATACTTAAAATATGAACTTTTATCAAGTAATGTAATATACTAGTCGGGAAATTTTAATCAATATAAACTAATAATTGTAAAAAAATACGGTATTTTAGAACTTTTCTTTTTTCGTCAGTCGTGGTTGACAGTCCCTTTAAAAGTTATACATTATCTACATACAAACACAGTCGTATGCTCTGTATCTTTTTTTTAAACTTGTGTTATTAATTCCGCATTATTTAATTAAACTAATGGTGTTGTTTTCCACTCAGTTTGTTTTTGTCATTTTTCTTACATTGGTCCCACTAACGTTGTAAACAAATATGAAGAACGTCTCATGCCTTTAGCTAACCGGGTTAAAAGTAGTATTTGGAAGAGATGTAATGGAAAATACATTTTTCTCATGTCGATATTGTGCCTAATATAAGACATAAACCCTTATTTAAATATGAATTCGTGGTATTGAGATTTCCTTTGTTGCATGATATTTTACTACGGCCCACATTTTGGAGAAATCCTGCTGATATAATTACATTCCACGAACAGCGCTTAGTAAATTAAAACTAAGGTCATACATTCGATATGTTTTCGCATATTTAAGACTTATGAAGTTCAAGGTAGTTTATTTTAAACGAATTGTTTCTTGGTATTGTGGACTACGTGATTTTACGGTTGACCACGTGACAAACTGTTGATACATCCTGCTCACGTAATCACATTCCACGAACAGCTCTCAAACTTTTTTCTGACCGAATTCAGTTTTTACAATAGTAAAAAATACTGATGTAATAACTAAAACCGGTTGTAACAAGACAAAGAATAAGCATTGTCATGTCAACATATTTTGAGAAATTTGATCATTCCAGTTTTACAAGTGAATAGTCTTGTCGTATATGGTGCGTTTTTCTACAATATTATTTACAAGTTACTATGTAATTTTACAAATTGCGGTTGTGGAAGGTATGATGGGTTGCTTGAATCAGTTTAAATGGAAGATTGAAATAAATAGCCCAAAGCGCTAAGTTTCATGACACTATCTAATGCACGTTTTTAAGCTGTTGGCATTTACTCAGTTTTGCTTTTGTATTATTTACTGTGAATTTTACCTCAACCATCGGTAAAAATCAAAGACGAATAATTTCACGATGTATACCAAGTTTCAACAAAGTGACTTGAATACGTATTTATGTATAACTGGATAATGGACGAACTGACAAACATACATAACAGATGGAGGGCACATTTTTAGTCGTCCCCGATAAACAAATTACAAAAAAGAATATACAACGTGTGTGGTATTTAGGATTGAGTGTTTGGGTAAATAGGCCTGTCTCAGATTTGACCTTGCGAACTGATTTTGTTACTCAACATGACTCAGATTCAAACACAAGTTTCACAAGCACATGTGGGCTCTAGCGTGGTAACAAGCTTAACGTTTGCAAAGCACGATGCAGAGCGCTGAACATATATATTTATATCAACAGATCACCTTGATTCCTTTGTATTCAATCGACCTTAAACGAGTAATTATTTATGATTAACAATTTATTCTATTTATCGCATTCATCAATTGAATAATCAATATCCAGAACAAACCATATATTGAAAGGACCTACCTTTCTTGTGGATTGTTTTATTGATTCCCACATTAGTTGATAGCACGCAGCCGTATGTTGATGTTAGTAAAATTATGTGCGTAATCTTTAGAATTGCGTACGTGGCCTAATAAAACTGGTCCTAGGCCGATGTTCCAATGATTCAACTGTCTCATTTTAAGGAGAAAGTCGAATGTCAATTACGCACACACGTGTGTGTTTCTGCTCTGTAAGTTTAACGTGCTTTGGAGGATTTTACTATAAACCCTCCATGATCAGATATTGTCTAATACAAATCAATTGTTTATCGGTTTTAAGTCGAGGCCAAACGGTAATACATTTTGGTTCCTCTGTTTAGCTTTGAGTATTAAACTATAATTTCGAAACAGTTTTCCACACGAAAAGACAATGTGTAGCGTGCATCTGTAAATCTCCTCGATGAAAGTCAAGGTCGCAGTACAAGGTGAAGCAAACTCGATTGTTTTCTCTTTCTTTGTAATGTCCCAGACGACGTAAATTTTACTTCTTATTTGTAATGACAAATACAAGATGATGTCTGTAATGTTACTCGTATCGCACTGTGACAAGTGGTATTTAAACAAGGATACCAGGTAATGTATACGGCAATTGGTGAATATTGTACCCATGTGAATGCTTCGGGGGCATTATGGCCTTCTTTTATGTACTGAACACTCAAACGAAAAAATAATATAAATGATATGAAACAGGTTTTAATCGACCATCATGACCTGGTTTATATTGGCAGCGGATTTATGATAACGAATATCTATACTAGGTGATTGGATAAGCTTCTTCGGAAATCGGGTTAATCACAAATCGCCATTTTGAAAGTGATATGTTAATTGCGACTTAAAGCTATACTTATATAAGGTATACCTTCAGTTTCTATGCTGGAATATTAATAACCTAGCAGGCCGTTAAAGTGTATGCGCTTAAAATCTCTTAACAAATGTTGAAATGCCGGAGGTAACCGTTCTGAGGGGTTTGCTTAATGAGTTGTTGTACACGGGTAGACTAGTATAGCTCTAGGGTCAACATGTATCATGTTCAAATGTTTCACATTCACGCGATACAATCCTTCTATCAAAGTTTAAATGCATACCTGCCATAAAATTAGTGTTGGCTAATGGCTGTTTTGTAAAGATGTTTAGGCATGTCTCAAAACGATAACACTACTTTAACTTAACGGTCCAATACTTAGAAACGATATAAAAATGCATTGTTGTTCCTTAAAAAGGAAGAAGGACAAGCTCTATGATCATTTTTCGTTAATAAGTCACAAAAAAGAAGGAACGCACGGACGAACGAAGAAACGAATGGACGAATGAAGGAACGAACGGACGAACGAAAGATGGGACGAACGCACGGACATATGTTGGCACGAACGTAGGCACGAAGGAGCGGACGTAAAAACGACTGTACAAACGAACGAACGAACGAACGAATGAAGGAACGGGCGTACTGAGGAACGTACTGACGAACGTACTGACGAATTGACGAACGGACGGAAGGACGGACGAACAAACGGACAGACGGACAGACGGTAGAAGGGACGAACGGACGAATGATGGACGAACGAAGGAACGGGCGGATGAACGAAGGAACGGACGCACGAAGGAACGAACGAACGGACGGACGGACGAAGGAACGAACGAACGGACGAAGGAACGGAAGAACGTTAGGACCGACAGACGAACGATCGAACGAAGGAACGGATTGAGAAAGGGACGAACGAACGGACGGACGAACAAACGGTATAACGAAAGAACGAACGGACGGATGCACGAAGGAACGGACGGACGGATGAACGAACGAACGGATGGACGGACAAAGGAAAGAACGAAAGGACGCACGTACGGGCCGACAGACGAACGAATGAACGGATTAAGAAAGCGTCGAACGAACGGACGGACGAACAAACAGCATAACGAAGGAACGAACGGACCCACGAAGGAACGGACGAACGAAAGAACGGACGAACGAACGGAGGAACGGGCGGACGAAGGAGCGGACGCATGACCGTACCGACCAACTGACGGACGAACGAACGAACGGACGGACGAAGAGACGAAAGACAGACGAACGAACGGCAGAACGAAGGAACGAACGGACGGACGCGCGAAGTTACGGACGATCGAACGGACGAACAAACGAAGGACCGGGCTGACGAACGAAAAGTATGGACCAACGGACGGGCGAACGAACAAACGTACGGACGAAGGGACGAACGAACGGACCGACGAACAAACGTTCGCACGAACGTACAAACGGCATAACGAAGGAATGAACGGAAGAACGAACAGACGGAAGGAGGAACGAAAGAAGTGACGGACGGACGAATGTTTCAAGCCAAAATTACCTGTGCCCATTGCATTGCGACTGCTCCCGCCCCTCACGTGGCACTGACTTCGTCGATTTCAGTCCCAGCAGAACCTAACCTTTGGTACTTCCAGAGACAGTACAACAAGAAGTTGCCATACCGCAGCTGTAATAGACGAATTCTTCCAACAGAAGTCCAAGCAAGAAGTGCAGGTGCCCGTTGCACCGGCACCATTAGTACGATTTGTGACTGCTCCCGCCCTGACCTGGCACTGACTTCGTCGATTTCAGTCCCAGCAGAACCTTACTTGCCATACTCTACATAGCACTACAGGTTCTGTGCTTTGGACTATAAATATCAACTGTGAAAGTAACAATGAAAAAAAACCCCATCTTAATGCTGCCTAGCCTTTATTAAGCATTACACAGTGATTAATTCGTTTGTGTTTTGCTTATATAAAAGCTAGAAGGTCCCAAGCCCGTATGGTACATGTCATAAGAAGTGACATATGCTTTGAAAAGCAGAGGGAGAATCAATTGTGTTAGATGAAGCATTAAAAAAACACAATAGTGCCCATCACACAAACATGATGTAAACTAATTACTTTTACAAGATGTGTGTATATTTTGGGCGATTTTGGAGGATTTTGGTAGATTTAGGTAGTTGAATAGGCAGGCAGTTCGAGTTGATTTTTGAAATTGGATAGTATGGCAACAAACAAATAAACATAAAAAGTGTAAATCAAGTTTGATCTAAAGGACAATAACATATACAACAACGATAGCATGCATGACCACAATTTATTCAGTAGCAGAATAGTCAGAAAATAAATCAACTTGTAGGTGGTGTGTAACCCATATTTATTCAAGTAATTTCTTATTAGGAAATTACATATTGTCACGAGTTCAGATGAAGCATTTACAAATATAAGTGCCCGTCACACAAACATGATTTTTTTTAACTTTGTGTAGATTTAGGTCAATTTTGGGTAAATTTGGTAAGATTTGGGTAGATTTAGGTAGTTGAATGGGCAAGCAGTTTGAGTTGATTGTTAACACTGTTGAATACGGCAACAAACAAATAAACATAAAAATGTAAAACACCTTTGATCTAAAGGACAATAACTTATACTACAGCGATAACATGTATGACCACAATTTATTGGGTAGCCCGAACAGAAATCAATTAGCGAAGTGGTGTGTAACCTATATTTGATGTTTATTGGGGAATTACACAGGTGTATAGATTGTGGTTATGATATTAATGAGTGAAAACATCATTTTGAATGATAAATAATCAAATTATAACGAACAATTAACTTTTCTGAAAAAAATATAATTAAATATATATGTAACAAGGTATCATAGAAACACGCTAACCACCTGCATGTGGAAAATTACATATCGTGCCGAGTAAAGATGAAGAATGAAAAAAACAATAGTGCCCATATCACAAACGTGATGTAAAATAATTATTTGTATCAATTTTGTGTAGATTTGGGTCAATGACGGGAAGATATTGTAAGATTTTGGTAGATTTTGGTAGTTGAATACATGTAGGCAGACAGTTCGAGTTTATTGTGGAAATGTTAAGTATGGCAACAAACAAGTGAACTTTAAAATGTGAAACAAATCTTCAGGACGGTAACATATACTACAACGACAACATTTATGACCAAAATATATTGGGTATCGGGTATTGGGTCCTATTGGCCAGAACAGAAATCAATTTGTAAGTGGTGTGTAACCTATATTTATTAAAAGTAATTTTATTTTGAAATAAAATATTGTCACGCGTAAAGATGAAGCATTAAACAAAACAATAGTGCCCATCACACAAACATGATGTAAAATAATTATTTTTACAAAGATTTATGTAGATTTGGGTAGATTTGGGAAGATTTGTGGTAGATTTAGGTAGATTTAGGTAATTCGTGTCGCCCAGCAGCGATGCAGGCTAGTTGCAATAATACAACTCCCAGCTATATTGACCCTCCGGGTCGCTGGGCTGTACGTATGTACTCATAAAAGCTCAGAGCATTCAAGAAGAACTACGATGCAGGCCAGGACATTGAGTGCTTGGCCTCATGACAATAATGGAAGTGTTCAAGGAGGTCAGAATACACTAAATAGTTTTCCTGTATAATTCAATGTGAAAGCGACAACTTTAGGCCAAAACAAATGCAACATTTTGCACATAGAGACCCCCATAACCATACCTTTTCTTAAAGGCCATTCTAAGCGGAATCGATTTATGCAATAAAAAAGATATGTCATGTTCAATGCAAGAAAGAACTTGACACAAATCAAAATCGACTGTTTTTGCAACTTTTTTTCCCGGCCGTTTCTTAGTGGAATGTAACCTTTTTCAGTGCGATGGTTTACTATAGTCTTCAAGTTTATCATATTTCCGGGATTCAGTAGTGAACACCTATTCATGCCCTACCATTATCTCCGAAAGATAACACCCGAATAATAGATAAAAGTGTAAAACATGCCTTCCTGTCAACAATGGTATTTTTTTTAGAGAGTACAGCCCGTTTCAACCTTCATGAAACGGTTATTTAGTGTACTGTAACCTAGGACGGCAGTACTCAGAACGCTCAACGTACTGGGAAAACCGTTCTGGGGTTCGGGTCGACGGCTGGCGACTACAACCACGGCCACAAAGGAGCCGCAGCGCGCTAAGGGCGGGAATATATCTGTGTACATTGTCAATACTCCCTGTCCTTTTGAGGGCAACCAGACATGAATTGTCTTTAAATAATTGACAATTAAGGTATCATTGGCAAGCGTGCACTGGTATTTCTGGATCAAAATTATTTCTTTGGCGAATACCCGGGGTAAATTTGATCTACTGTGGCTAAAAATTAAATATGTTCACATCAACGGTCACATGTGCAAAACTGCACATAATAAAGTCGCGAAGACTCAGCGATGGCCTGCAAATACACTTATGAATTGCACACACAAGCCCAGCTGTAAGTCTAAATGTTACCATAAGATAACCACTTTGAATCTGAACTTAAGTGAACTCCAATCACAAACGTCGATGGCTTTGTATACTATGAGGCCGAGGTAATTCTGTTAAAAATGGAGTCAACAGTTGACAAAGACATACAGGCATATACATTTATATTTTTAGCAATTTAAATTTAGAATTAATAATAAAAGAAAGTTGAAACAGTAAAGACACGCGTATTGAAAATAGAAAGCTATTTTTAACATGTATAAATATTTAAAACACTGTTTACCGTTACGTACTTATTTAAGTTAAGTATATAATATACTCAAATTGAAGAATCGTATCTTATTCAAATAAACCTGAATGTTCTAAAAATGTGTATACATATAGCGTTTATTGCTATTACTACAAACAAACAGTTATATATGGAGAGACACTATTGATAATACAATTCTTTTCTCAATTGAGCTGCTTAAAAAATAAATGGTGCAAGATTTTTAATTGTGTTTGCGCTATATATTAGAACTATCTAACATATGTACTGTTGACAAATTCATGCCTTATATATCATTGATATTAATAATTTACTAACGGCTGTAGGAAGCATAATAGCATGTATACAACACAAAGAAACCCTGGCACATCGAATTTGCTGTTCGGGTTTCATATATTGTTATTGCTGTCAAGGAGATGGATCGGCTGGTCATTTTCGACAACGCCTGATTCACACGAAGTCGTCGTTATTGATTTGGCTGTTTAGAATCATTCTGAGACCGGTATAACTGTTTCTGTGTTCATTAAGACCGTTTTCTTCTATTCAATATTATTTAAAACATTACATATTATTTTACTAATTGATTTTTGAATAAAACATAAGTATAAACGAATATGCTGTTTTAAAAGATAATATTGTTGTAATTAATAGTTTTCACAATTAGGTTTTGAAAAAAATGCACGAGCTCCGGATTATTAAAAACACTTCCTAAATGGTTGTTTTTAGAAGACAAACCACCCAGAAATCGAACTTGTTTCAGAATAAATTTATATAAACATACCACAACACATATGGAAAAAACAATCAACAAATTAAAAATCAATTAAAGCAACACATCATATACTAACTAACTTGAAAATTTGTAATTATGAAAAATGCCACTTCACAAATTAAAGAGAGTATGCACGATTTTGTAAAATCGTTATGAATTTACATTAAATGTGTAAAAAAAATTATCATACATATATTTCAATATAAATTAAAATAAAAGTTAAGAAGAACATGTGTCGAAAAATGCGAAATAAGCCAGACATTAAATTCTGAAATCGAAAATGTCTGTTCAGTCGAATTCGCCAGCATGTATATCATGCATGTACAAAGTGAACTTAAATTTAGTTTAAGTGCACATTCGTTCATACGACACAAAGACGCAATTTTGTTTTACGGATCATTTTAATTTCCTGCAACACTATCTATTCATACGACACACGAACACTAACTCCGATCCTATCCTAATAAAACGACGAATGCTTCGATTATTGTAAGCAAAAATGTACGAAATATCTTCGTCACAATCGGCTCGGGGCGCTTATTTGTCTTTGCTGCATTTTAAGAAATTCGTATTAAATGAATATTTTTTCTTGCCTTTTTATCAATATATTGCAATTAAACACATATAAAAATCGCGCATACTCTCTTTAAATTTTTTTTTGTGACTGGAATGAATTAAAAAAAGCACCAATCTTGACGCACTTCGTTTAGTATTTTAGTCCGTTTTTAGTATTCTTAATATTAGCACAAACCGATTACCTCCTTGTGATCAGATACTCTTAAGAAAAGAACTACCAACATTGTATCATAATGGTGGCTGACGAATATCTGGTTATTAAACACAGTTTTTGATATCTCAATATCTTTTCATAGATGTTGTATTGAGCAGTCATTTCGTTGAGTAATTTTACATCAATAACTGTAACTGTTGAATCTATTAGATATGTAATATACATGTATTGTAAAAATTATAAACAATTTTTCCAAAATTAAATGTACCACATACGCATCCCTTCTCAGAATCGTTCAAGCCTGTTGCGCTTTCAGATTCGTATTCTCTGATTGTGTGGGTAACTTATATCCCGCAGATAGATGTTTTGGGACCTGGTATTTGATGTTGCGTTTGGGGTTTGGGTAGCATCGGTCTATGCTTACGCGTCGTACCTCTTTATCATTCAATGTACGCCTTTATTTGCTATTAGTTCCCTGTCATTATTCGGTTATGGGTTCGCCGACCATTTTCTGTGGCATTTTCACGTCTTATTTAGGTGTGGCGTCCATGTCTTACCGTGCAAATACTCGTCAACTGCCTTCTTGTCAGCTCGTCGGTTTAGAAGATGTGTTGAATCTCTAAATGAATCCCATGGTATGCGTTTTCCAGAAGTTACTGCAGTCTTGTTCAGTCGGTAAACAACGGCTTTCATGAAGACCAATACGATTTTCCGCGGATTTTGTTCCTTCATGTATTTGCTCCATGCTATTCCCACAACTTCGTACTTAAATACAACTTCGCTGTAACAGAAACGTTTAAAAGAGTTAAATGCATAGAAATAGGGCCTGTAGGACATGTGAATTATGGGCTGGCAAGCAAACGGATCAATGTTTTTGTCTCTTGCCATGTCATAATTTCTTCGAAAGTAGCCTTGGTGTGCCCCTCCAGCAATAAAATGACTTGTTTATTGCCGTCACCATGTTTATGTGTGTGATTAAATATTTTAAATGTAATCTTTCAACGTGAATGTTGTCGACCATCCCTTTATAACATGGTGACTGTTTGATTATCAGTTCATTCATGAATGTATTATTATGCACGTTTGTGCTAGGTAATGATTTTAATGTTTTCTTAAGTTTTTATGAAAGTTTACATGCAATACATAATAAACCCATTTTGTTCAATAGTTTTAAATGCATAAACAATTTCATTGACTTTAAACTTCGATGCAATTGTTCGAATTTTTTTATTTTCCCCGCCGAATTTTTTTTCGGAGGGGATATAGTAATTGGTCCTGTCCGTCTGTCCGTCCGTCCGTCCGGCTGAAACTTTGTCCGGAGCATAACTCCAAATCTATTCAATGGATTTACTTTGAACTTATAAAATATAAGCAGATGGCAACTAGGAGAAATGCAGTGACCAAGAACCACAACTCGATCTACCTTAGTTTTTGAATTATCTCCTCTTTTATATAATTTTAAAGAAATTTTTTGTCCGGAGCATAACTCTAAATCTACGGAAGTGATTTACTTGAAACTTGAAATATAAACAGATGGCAACTAGGAGAAGTGCAGTGACCAAGAACTATAACTATAATTACCATAGTTTTTTAATTATCTCCCCTTTTATATAATTTTAAAGAAATTTTTTGTCCGGAGCATAACTCTAAATCTACTGAAGGGATTTACTTGAAACTTGAAATAAAAACAGATGGCAAGTAGGAAAAGTGCAGTGACTAAGAACCATAACTCTATCTACCTTAGTTTTTGAATCATCTCCCCTTTTATATAACTTTAGAGTAAATTTTTGTCCGGAGCACAACTCTAAATCTACTGAAGGGATTTAATTGAAACTTCAATCTTAAACAGATGTCAAATAGGAGAAGTGCGGTGACTAAGAACCATAACTCTATCTACCTTAGTGTTTGAATTATATCCTTTTATTTAATTTCAAAGTAATTTTTAGTCCGGAGCATAATGAATTATCTCCGTTAATTTGTTTTTACAAATATTATTCTACTCTCTAAAACAAATGTTGTCATACAAGCAAACACAATCCGGCGGGGATTTGGCACTACTGTGACAAGCTCTTGTTTTTCTTTATTGTTTGAACAATCGTATTATCTGTAACCATTACATATAGGCGGACGTAAGTATGGCGGGAGTTGATGTCCAGATGCACTTGCACACGCGATGAGTGTTGTGGTTGATGAACGTGGCCATTTGAAAGCTTGTCTTTTTCGTAAGAAGGGGCGATCCATTGGGGAGGACAATGCTCGACAGAGATGCCGGTTTCTTTAAGATTATGGATGCACTTTGGCATTTCGTGTTACTCTTATTTCACTACAGCCGTATCTAGGTTATTGGCGTATTGTTAAATAATTTTTGAAGTTGAGTGTGTGGCCCTATTCGACTCCAGCGTTAAAGCTTTGAGGATGGCAATTATGGATTCCCATCGTTTTACAAATCCACAAAGCCAACAGTAAATGATAGGCTTGTCTTGATCGCGTTCCCTAGGTGGTGCGCTTATTCACCAGCCATCCGTTGCATGGCTATATTGCTGAAACCATAGCCAAGTTTTATATAGTTCTCAGCAGGCTCCACCAATCCAAACTCCTTATCCACGGTAATGATAGAATCTTTGAGGTAGATATTCGGTCCCACACGTTCAATGATCCTTCCCCAAAAGTTATTTAGATTTATAAATAAAATCATCATTTTAACAACAAAATTGTGTAAACAAATTCCAATTATCGACGGTGAAAATGTAAAATATAACACGGTTTAGTGGTATTGACACTTAAAAAGATATTCTGTACTACATATCTGTACTCATATGGATAATTGCCAGCAGCACGGCAGAATCAAAAAGAGTATGCGTAACTTGGAAAATGAATGCATGGGCTTGCCTATTTGGGTCCTGTTTGTGTGTGTTTGGCCCTGCGTCCTCCGTCAATTTGTACGCCTCAAGCATTTTGTTGTGTAAATAGTGATACTCATGTCTCTGAATGATTATGTATATAGGTTTTAATTGCTTACATCCCTTGTTCTAAACTTTGTCATTTGCAAATAACAACAACTTCCTAGATACTGTTAGTTGTGTAGACTAATTTTGATTTAAACGCACGAGCATGTATATTACCGATGAAATGTTTTGGTATCGCGAATAAACATAATGATTATTTTTTGTTTAATTCTGCTGAAGCTTTAATCATGTAGGCCTATAACTTTTCAATCGGAACAAAAGGAATACCATTTATGAAACATGCAGAATATTGAAATCAGTAAAACATGAAAAAAGATATGTATGTACTACACGTGTTTATGTTAAAATATTGATTATTTCCAAATAATTACCTAATGTATATTGTTTCCATCCAATAAAGTATATGCGAAGTTCTCCAGACTCTTCAAGAATCACAAGGGTTATTTCATTTTTTTAACCTTTCTTAATTAGTATCGCATTTCAGAAACAAAAAGCAGTATCGCATTTCAGCAACAAAAAGCAGTTTGTATTTTCCTTAACATATTTACTTTTATGATAACGGACAGTGTACCCGACTCTCATGGTGCACAAACTCGTGTTAAAAGTCAATCCAACCTTAGAATTTCAAATAAAAGTTAATGTTCAACTTAAAAACTTTCTAGATTCCGAACACATAAGTGACGACAGTTTTGATTACCTCCTAATTAAGATCCTTAATGCTGGTCGATTCTTACTTTTACCGAAAATACACACACCTGGTAACAATAGACGCCCCATAGTGTAAGGGATTTGCCACCCCACTAAACATATTTTATAATTTGTTGACTACATATGATCTCTAGTTGAAGAACTACCCTCCTAAGTTAAGGACACTACGGAATTCCTTTAAACAGGTATTATCAAACAAAATTCCTAATGACACTTTACTAGTTTCCATGAATAGTAAACATACCACATGAAGACGATTGAAGCATGTAGAGCTGCATTGGATACACGTGGCACAAAAAAATTCCCCAACGGACGACACTTTAGTGAAATTGCTAACATTAATTCTGAAATGTCACAACTTCGAGTTCAATGGCAACCATTACATAAAATCCAAGGCACTGCGTTGGGAACAAAAATGGCACGGGACATCTTGAAGGAAATCTCCTCAAGTCGGTTGATTTTAAACCACATATGTGGTTGCATTGCAACGACAATATTCGCATACCGTGGTGCCAAAGTCAAGAATCACTCAATACTTTTCTTACACAGGAAATCAGTGATAGAGACTATCCGACCGACATACTGATTCCAGTATATCGCTGCAAACGAACCTCAAAATACTACCTTTTCGGAGGTATATCTATGCCAAAAACTTAAGGTATTCCTGTAAATTAATATTTTAATCTTGGCTACACGGGTCCGTACTAAATTCCTATGGTATGATCCAGGGTAAGTAAATTAATATAGGAGGAAAGCGGGGCTCATCCATTAAAACAAGGATACCAGTAAAACTGATGGATGCTCCCCAATGATGCTTTGTCGATATATGGGTTAATTGTGTGGAAAAAAGTGAGACCTTGAGAAAATCTAATATTAGCCTCAGTGACCTTGACCTTGATCCCCAGTGACCTCAAACGTCATCAAACGGTAGAGGTCCATGCAAGGTATATACATGCCAAATATGAAAGAGATCGGTAGAGTATTGAAGGTGCTATGAGAAACTATAACAAAAGTGTGACCGTACGGAAGTACGGAAGTGCGGAAGGACAAACTGGCAACTATATGCTCCCCATATATATATATATATATATATATATATATATATATATATATATATATATATATATATATATATATATATATATAATATATATATATATATATATATATATATATATATATATATATATATATATATATATATATATATATATATACACCTAATTAACTGGCAATTATTCGAGGAGGCTTTCTCGTCTGGTCGGTGCTAAAAATATTCGAGTTGTGAAAAAAGGTGTATATATATACACCTAATTAACTGGCAATTATTCGAGGAGGCTTTCTCGTCTGGTCGGTGCTAAAAATATTCGAGTTGTGAAAAAAGCGCAATCAAGCAGTCAAACGACGCTCGATTAGGTGTGAAGTTAGTTGCAGTTTGAGATACACTGCAAATTGTCATCCTTTGAGAAGCAGATCAAAGCTACACAGTTTTAATGATAATTAAATAATTACCAGCAATCGATAATTATCGCGAAACGTCTTCCGCCATCAGTTCCGGGAAGCTAATGGGTTGCGACAATCTTCAATCATTTACTTTGCGCAACACAAGTCTGACTAATGTACATAAAATGCAAAGTGTGTAGTGATTATGTTGTTTTCCGTGTGTACTTTTTTCATTCGCATGTACGTACCTTGTGTACTTTAAAAAAAAATAATTCTACATGTACAGTGAATATTGATGAGATTTTTCTGATTATATTTATGTTTTGTGTGTATGTTCAAATAATTAAATGAATTTACGATCTTCTTAATTGTTTTGTTTATTATACTGTAACCTTAAGCGATTTTTACAAAAGCCTTTTTTTCTCTAGCACCGTCTTACATGTAAACAAAGCGTTGGTCAGAAGTAAGCATTATCAACCGAGACAGTGAAAACAAATAATACCATGGATTACTCGAAACCTGCGATTACTCGAGCTTCGCTGTCGGTCCCATGCTTCCTCGAGTTATCGCAGTTTTACTATATATATATATATATATATATATATATATATATATATATATATATATATATATATATATATATATATATATATATATATATATATATATATATATATATATATATATGGGAATTACACTAACGCCTTAACTTTATGGTGATAACATATTTTTAGGATGGTTTTAATTGTTTGATAATCTATCAACAATTTCTTTCCCCAAACTTGAAAGATTTTTCGCTTTTGAGATAAAAATGGCTAAATTCAAGGGAACAACTCTCACGAACTAAAAACAATCACCAACGATATGTGTTTCAATATTAGTATCCATAAGTCATATGGTTTTCGTTTAAAGCTATTGATTTAACAAAGCTCTCATAACAATATAAAAGCCAATTTAGACACTTTTAACTTTGTTAAGTTGGTAGTACCTTTACTCGGCGTCTATGGGGGAAACCTAAAGAACGCTCCAAAAGCGAAGATAAACTCTTTGGCCTACCAGTCAATATGTGGAAAAACATTTTCACTACGGCACACGGATCATTCATATGGAAACCATTTTCCAATGAAAGGCTCTATCACATATTTTGAAAATTGTTGTTGTTACGTCTGTTGCCTATACTGTTGTTGTTGGAGCAGCAATTTTCGCATGGTCTGCTTCTCTCAGTTTTGCTCACTTGCTAAAATTTCTCACTGTTATGTTGTACTAGAGACAGCCCACTCATTGATAATAAAACGTTGATAGAAAAGATTAACCCATTTATTATGCCAAGTGGACTATCACATCCTTCTAAATTGGATCAATTTATTTCCAAAATTAGGGATGTCTAGTATATTTATTTCTTTATTTAGAATATTTCTTACAGAAATTCCTTTAAGCAAACAGCGCAGACCCAGATGAGACGCCGCATCATGCATAACCCATTATATTTACAGACATACGTTTTGTCTTAATCAAACTACACACTTTTATGAGAATCTTTTTTACCACCTATGCTTTTGTTTTAATTAATAAAACATATTTTATCCCATTTTCAACGAGACATTGACGGTAAAACACCTTATGGAATATACTAGCCTGTATTCAACCTTGTGGGATATACCTGTCGCGTGCACGGACTACTTTTTACTACTGAATGATTTTTCATAAGAAATAAAGTCAAGAAAACTTTAGCTTCAAAATTATACGACCTTCAACCTTTACATCTAGTCATATGACATAATTTTTCGCCATCCGTATAATGAATCAGCTGATTGATGGCGTCATAAAATGACATACTTATTGCGTCATTTTCCCCAATTTTTGACGATAAACGCGACTTATTTCACATGTACATGTACTGTATATCGACATATTTGAATTGTCAATTTATCACATTTTCCTTATTTCGTGTAATGTGCATTGTTTATAATATATACTTTTGACATTTAATGTACAACAAGCCATACAAATTTCGCACAATTCATAAATAATCTGCAATATTTACTTTCCGATTTAATTCACGTTAGGCATAGAGCTGTGTAAAGTATAAGATGGTAAAAATGGCACCACACTGGAATTCGGAACGTCCCATTTTGTACACGGGTTGTATCCACTCATTTATCTGTTGTGTAATGGAATGTTTTCCATTCTTTGTGCATTTATATATTAAACTATTTTATTGTACAATAAGGGCATTAACCATAGACAAATAAAACATTGTGCAAGTTTAAACATAATTATGTTTGTATGCAGAAATCTGCAAATGCAACCGAGTTTACCAACGGCTATTATTTGATAAACTGCTCCGGTTCATTTTAACAGCAGTAATGTACATAGAGTACATGACGTAGCATGTGACAAAGAAGAAAGTTTATTGAGTTCGTAAACTCATTTGAATATAGTGATAGGATGGCATAAGGGTCTTTATTTAACTATGCTAAAATAATTATTAAAGACCCTAGATGCAAAATCGTCAATTATTGAGTTAAATGGATTATTAGATGGATTTGAAAGGAAAATTAAAGGTAAGTTACTAGTTCGAACGCGTTTTGGTTTATGTTTGTACTTTTGTCGTTCCCTGTTCTCGGGGAAATGATTTTAACATGGGCGCCATTGATGCATCGGATCACACACGGCATACCCATAACATTATGTAAAAACATGTTCTGCGCGTCCTTAAATTCGTCGTGAAGTCGGAAAACGCATTTCCCTGTAGTCAAATAAAGTTTCAGTCGCTGCAATTGTCTGTTTACTCGTCGAAATTGACATCGACATCATTTTGTCAGGAGCAATCGACGCCATATTGTATTTTGATCATTTTCTTTCGAAAAAAAAATGAATTATAGTAAAGTAAAATCTTTTTTTCGCGGTCGTAATGTGTTACAATTCGCATACTGCGTAAAATTGAATCGAGGCATATGGTGATATTTTTACTTGTTTTCCAGTTTGTGTGTGACTTTTTTAAAGACTATTTTGCGCACCAGAACAAATACATTTATATCACTACGCATGGTTACATTCGTTAGATTTTAAGCGCTTTTAAGACTGAATTAAAATTATTGTTAAGGTTAATATTTGATCTCTTTTTGTTAAATGTCACGTTGAAAAAAAATCAAATGGGATAAATAGAATACTAGGATTAGCGTTGAATACAGAGCAGTTTATGTTGCTCGGCTCGAACACCGAAAGCGCTCGCCAAGGCTCGCGCTCCCGGCGTTCTAAGCCTCGCAACATAAACTGCTCTGTATTCAACGCTAACCTAGTATTCTCTATGTACATGTACAGACATTTGACAACCACACAAACTGAAGACAATGTCATAAAGTCTTTTCTCAGCAACCAAGATTCTGTTTGTACACATCTTGTAATTACAGTCAAAATACATCATTAATCATGTTTGTAAATAATTAATACGTAAAACTGTCTGGCAAGTGTACTAATCAATAAAACCTAAGACATATTACAAAGTTACACATATTTTGTAATTAGTATTCTAAATAATATCAGTATTTACCTGTAGCACCACCTGGTGCATCCTTATATAATCGGCATACCTGTTTCCCACTTATTGAATACTTGTAAAGTGCAGTACCAGATGCAATAAACAAGTCACCTTGGTGGTGGGCAATACCTAAACATGCATGTTGTAACTGAAGTTTCCTGGCTGGAATAAGCTGGTTTTGTGTGATTGTGATAAACTGGACATTATGAGTATTACTGTTATCATCATTCACAGTCACTGCCACCTCAGTGGGTGTGATCTGGCACATGTACTGTTGGCAAGTCATCCCCATGTGACTCACAACTTGGTAGAGCTGGTTCAGCAGCTTGATTTTATTATTACTTAAAGTCAATAACCAGGACCCGTCCATCTGAAAGGGCACATAAAGCTGAGATCCTTCATGGAAAATAATCACTTGGAATGCTCAAATTGTGCTCAGACTTCCCCCGGACAGTGAACACCTTGTCAGACATTCCCAGCACTGTCAATGCATTCTGTATTATGTGATTATATTTTACGCTGGCTATGAAGCAGAGCTCCTTATTGTTCCCAATTTTCTGAATGGAGTCAAGGCATTGTGTCATGTCATTCTGAACCCTAATGCAGGTTTGTATACATCTTATAATGGACTCCTTAAGGAAAATAACTTCATTTCTTATTTCTTTCAAACTCCTTTTCTCGAAATCTACAAAAACGGAATATATTTTCATAGTCGGTTATTCCATCTAATGTTCATACTCCTTATCGACAAACTCAGAGTTTATCATCTGACGCATTTCCTCTATTACGTTTCGCTCATGTTCTCTGTATGCTTTTTGCAAAGACTTCTTGCTGGTTTCCTGCTTTTTCTGCATGCTCTTCAGTCGGGAGAGAATGAATTGTATATTCAATGACAGATGATTCATGTCTAATGTTCCCTCTTTGCCACACTCCGATATTGACATTAGCACTGTGCACTGTCTGTAACAAAGGAATAGAGCTTTCAATGAATTGAATATTTCAGTACATGTACAACTACAAGAAATGAAAAGATGTTTACAATCTTAATTATACATACTTTCAAGCAACAGCGAATAGAGTGGGTACATAACTTTAAAGAAGGTTCCAATTCTTAATTAAAAACAAATTATATTACTTATTTTGCGTTACTCAAATGTTATTTAACAATATTAAAACTTGAAAAATTGTAAAATCACATGCACCTTTTTGGTGTTTAAATAGCATGTTTGTATATTTGACATTATCTGATTTTTCAAGGCAAATACCTTTTATTTTTCTATTTAGTGAGTCAAATCTTAATGCTTGTAACATATATTACAGATCGACACACAAATACAGTTTAAAGGTAATAGATGGTCAACCACATTGATAACACAATCGTCATTGTAAAAATGTTTATTTGTAATCAAAACTATTTTATTGAATTACTTTTAATAGTGTTTATTCATATTTATACGATCATCTCTGTTCACAATGCATGTGATAAAGTTCAACGCAAATAGAGCAGCACAGCTGACAATGGCTTTGGCAAAACAGTCTGAGTTTTAAAGTGTATTCGTATGAAGTACCCTTTGGGTGAAAAGAACATACACGCCAACAGCTAAAAATAGATATCACCACTACTGTGATACTTTGTCTGACCCAAAGTGTTTGATAAGAGCTAAATCAAACTGACCAATGAAATAACGTCTTGCAAAACGGCAAATCGGCGAATATTTTAATTGAAGCTTTATTCGTTGTAACTTATGAATTGTCACTTTATGTATATATAATTATAACTAAATAAAGAATTATTAATCTAGGTGACAATTTCAGAAATCTGATTATTTTCCGTTGTCTCAACTTCTGTTCGTTTTTTTACAGACGGATAAGTGTCATAAAACCGGGTATACCGTGAAGGCAGTGGACCATTAAACAAGCGATACAGGATTAATAGCACAATTCTTTAACAATGGATTCCCTATGATCTAATTGCGATAAAGCAGATGATATGCCAATAAGTGTAAGTTAACAAATTAAATGAACGATTCACTAACCATTTATTTACTCAAATCGATAAGTGTGACAAACAGCTTGCGATCTCTATAAAACTCTTTACAAAAATGCTGGTGTACTATGAATAAATCTATATCAACTAAACTAATCAAGTATTATTATTTTATTTTTTTAAAGATCCATGTATGAGAAATTATACATTTGTAGACCACACTCGACATCAAAATACAGGTTGACATGATTTTGATATATGAGAGTCGGTTTGTTACGGGGAAAATGATTGATTGAAAACTGACCCAAACAAATAAATGTAAAAGCAGGCATAAACGTATACAAACAGTCATAATTTGTCACCGCTGTGACAAAATTGTTACCGCCGTGACAAAAAAGATATCACCGCGGTGACACAATTGTCACCGCGGTAACAATTTCGTCACCGCGGTGATATCTATTTTAAGCTGTAGGCGTATTTGTACTTTTTACCCAAATGGTATGGCATATATTTGTGTTTTTTACATGGAATACTTCAATCCTGATCCACGTCCTCTAAAACTTGATTTCGTAATGAAATCCTTGCAAACTGGAGTGCGTAATTATGTTTATAACCCTAACACAAACTATTTTAAAATTGCCATATTGAAAACAATGGCTTTACAAAAGAAACCTTTTTTACTAAAATAACTTGCTAAATAATTATTTTTCAATATATGTGGCATTATCTTGATTGCTCCAAAATATTTTCCCAGTGGTTCGTGTCAGTCAACAGTGTATGTTTTAACTAGCATACTATTGTGAGACGAACTAACAGCAAACCAATGTACACTAAATCTCTTGTGTGACAATTGGGGACATGTTCGTTTACTTAATTTTCACAATACAATTTGGATATGAATACGAGTAAACGCATACAAAAAATGATTAAGATATCGTTCCGACATCTCATCAAAATTATATCTGATTTGTGCATATATTAAATAGATGCCCCAGTTAGAACAGAATTTATTAGTTTAGTTTTGTATTATTGTTAATAATCATATTATACAATGGCATGCTAAATATACACTTTAATTGCAAATACTGTATTCCTTTACCTTAATAATGAGCGGGACTTTTTTTTTCCTTTTTACCTTGACCTGGATCTCATGCAATCCCAATTTATAAGGTATGCTTGTATGCAGATTCAAAATTGACAGGCTAAAACCAGCAAATAAAACACTCAAACCGATATGTTTCTAAATAAGTGTGCGAAATGACACTAATGATGAAAACTGCCAATGAATATTTATGTGCATTTATGAGTTATAAGTATAATAAAATAGATAACTTGGTATCCTCATTCCGATATGATTAATATACATGTTTTAGCCGCCGGCTTTACTAAAAATATTTTTCCTCAACCTTAACTAAAGATAAGAAGAGGGATCATTTTCTTACTTTATGAGTCCCCCCGCCCACTAAAAAAAATTACAAATAGTGTGCTTAAATGCGTTAGATGAGTTATTAACACGAACGTTCGCAAATACAACTGAAAGACTCTGATATGTTTGAAAAAATGTTAATTTCAAAACAACGAATACTAAAATTATGTTGCTCAAAATGACCAAAATAAGAAGTATTGTTATCTTAGTATTACTAACGAAAGGAATGCATTTGTTTCAGGTACCTGTGAATTGTTACAACACAATCAGAGCAGCAAAGGTGACTGTGTTCACCGCAAAACTCTGTCAAAGTTTTATCCTTGTGTACCTCACACTTCTTAAGAAAATCCTCCGCCTCCTTGAAACCTGGCCATTTTTCTTTTTCTTCCCTACTAAATGCCACATGTTTTTTAAACAACTGACTATGACGGATAACACATATTTTACAATATAAGCTTAAACACGTCTCACAATAAATGTAGGCAGATTTATGAAGATTCTACTCCTCACAGGATGTGCAACGAAATACGTCAACCCTAGATGGACGTTTTTCAAAACTAGAAAATGAACCTGTCCCCATTTTGTTATTCTGTGTATAAAGTAAAGCCTTTATGTTTAAAAAGTTTAAGTATATTTTTGGTAAAATGTTTCCACAGAACAGCGCATGCAGCTAGGTTTAAAATGAGCCTACGAAGTAAACATTACTATCACACACAAATCAAGTTCAAAGGCAATATTACGAATGCTTCACAGTCCATTAGTACAGTAACTATGTCAAATTTAATGTGAACTTCAGACTTAAAGTTCACCAAAATGTAAGACAATACTTAGGCATGTAGTTTTTAACGCTGTGTATAAACAGGAAGTAACTCACGGCTTCAATTTTATAAGTTAATGTCAACGTTTAACGTTCAGTATTCTAATAAAAGTTCAATTTATGAATACTTTACAGTTGCACTTTTCATAATTGTAAAAATATTAATTTCCTATTTCTATAATAAACTTTATTACTTCCTGCAATGGAATTGTCAATAGATTCAATTTAAAGTTTAAATAAAATAATATGCATACATGGTTTCTATTTCATCAGGATATTTGCCTCATATTAAAATGAAATATGAAATTGCAGGGCGTCACTGAATTATATAAATTGAGCTATCATTAGAACAAATGTTCTGATCAAATTTCTTAAAGATTGGGGTATAAAAGTGACGTCTATAGAGTTAACAAGGGTTAACTTTTGCCATATAAGAAAAGAAAATCTCCACCGCCAGACGGCGTTGTTTTTCAACGGACAGGAACCCTTTTTAAACCAAGCCCAGATATCATAAAAATCATGTGCTGACCAATGTTCATAAAGATTTGACTAAAATTTGACTTCTAGAGTTATAACAGGATTTTAGTAAAGTCATACACATAAAAATGCACCTCCCTCTAGCGACTACGTTTTTTGAAGAACCATTATCATGTTTGAACTCAGCCGAGCGCAAATTAGAACAAATTTTCAGACCATCAGACCAAGTTGCTTAAATATTTGAACATACATGTGAACTCTACAGAGTTAACAAGGTTTTACTTTAGCCATAAAAGAGAAATGTCCCGCACCCTGCCGGCATGGTTTTTCAACAGACCGGAGCTATTTTAAAACTCATTCAAGATATGATTAGAACAAATATACTGACCAAGTTTCATGATGATTAGACTATAGATGTGACTTTTAGAGTATAAGCAAGGTTTTACTTAAGCCATTTAAGTAAAAATGCCCCAGCCCTGGTAGTCATGTTTTTTAACATACCAATCTCGAACTCATAAAACAAATCATTATAACAAATATTCTGACCAAGTTGATAATTAAATTTTACTAAAGCCATTAAGGAAAACTTTCCCACACCCTGGCGTCAATGTTTTTCAACCAACCGAAACTATTTTCGAACTCATTCACGATATTATTGTCATAAAACTTCTGACGATAGTTTTATGAAGATCAAAACATTAATTAAGCCTATAGAGTGTACACAGGGCAAAGAATGCCGACGAAAGATAGACAACGGACGAGGCTCGCCTGGCAAAATACGATCACGTGGTGCTCAGTGGAGCTAAAAAAGAAGACATATACCCTTGAACAAATTGCATGCAATCGGTTGCATCCAAAAACCTTCCTTCATGATAATCCACCATGCAGGTAAGGAAGAGTAGTGCTAACACGATTGAAACATTCTACCGTGAAAAAAAGACAAAGGACCATAATTCTTCAAATATGTTTTTGATTTTCACAAACTTACATTTTAAAAACTTAAGTTAAAGGAACTTGATTTCATGAACTTCATTCCATTAATCATTTCTTGAAAAGGACATCCAACTGATTACGATTTTTATGAATAGTCATGAGCAGTTATTGAATCTTTGACAAGGACATAGTTATTTGCAGAATCTGACTGTAAATTGCTTTATTTAACACTTAATATTTTTAGACCACAACTTTAATATCATTTAATTAGGTGTACAAGAAATCAAAAATTCAAACTGACAACGAATACATATACTGTGCTTGTAATTCGATTCCATTTCATTAATAGGGCTATTTTGCATGAATGTTTGGAGGGTAAACCTGTAATGAAAGCAATTCAACTTGTTTCAATTTAAATGTACTGACACGACAAAAGATTAATAAAAAGCAGTTATTTAAACATATATTTATGCGGATCAATAAGTTAGAATGGGTATAACCGTATCTTACCATTCTGAAAAACCATATAACTTAAATCTTGATATTGAATATTATGTGCATATCAAACCATGTGTTTATTTGATCGAGGCTATTTTAAATAAATACATTCACTGGTAGAAAAAAGTCAGTTTTGAGCTATGTGAAGTTTTTATAATTGAATAATAATTTCAAATATAATTTGATCATTTAAAAATTTGAAGTTTGTTATATCCGCACAAAATCGAACCGGCTAAACCAATAATGTGTCAATCGTATACTGAAAATAATTATATAAATAAATTATTAGGTCGCGAAAATGTATGAAAGTATCGAAATAACACCATATTTGCAGAGTGCAAAATATTCGCCCCAAACAAGATCTGTATGTTGTAGTAAAGTTTTATTTTATTATGTCCTTATTATGTAACATTAACTGTAATATGTAAATTTTCATAACACAGATGTTTCATAATTAACATAACTGTTATAGTCATTTGCACTTATGATAAGCCTATCAACTAAGAGATAGCCTAAAGAAAGACAACCTGTAAATAATTTTGCAGTAATTATCTCCCTGGTTTAGCTCGCTGACTCAGGTTCTCTAATGTATTTTTAGTTCAGCTCTGGAATTTGTTAGACCCCTTGGTTTCAAAACACTTAAAGGGTAAATACTTCAAAATGCATATTTTTCTAGTATAATGGCATTTTTGGCTAAGTTGTTATTTCATGTGTAAATCTGTAATAATCGTTTTGTCACATTTGCTATCAGTTTGTTGCACATTAATCAATAAAGGGTACTATAACTGATAAGCCATCTTTGAGAAAACCCCTGCAGAGTTCCCCAGAGCTGAGATATTGATAATTGATTATTGGTGTGTTTTTGATAACTGAATGCATGCGTAACTTGCATATTTTAATAGAAGTATGTTGGTTATGTTTAATTTAAATAAAAGTGTTGATTTGAGTGTTTTTATTATGTTTTAATCTATGGGTAGAGATTATATTTTTAACCAATCAAAATGTCTGTAAATGGACTGTTCTGAGGGAAAAAGACTGTTCTGCCAGTGCTCTCAGAACTGTATAAAATAAGCTGTTTGGCTGTTATAATCACTTCTTGATGCTTTCTTAAAAAGGTAACAACTCTAAGTAAAAGGTGGGACATTTTATAAATAATCAATTAATTAAACTCTAAATTATTGTAAGACCAGCGTCAAGACATTTTGGCATTATTTTCCAAATTATTATCATTATTTAGCTAAGTTGTAATTGGCATTTTCTAAATTAGAAAGACTCTTTTGTTCGAAATAACTTTTGTAAATTCTTCTTATTTTTTACATTTGAGTCACTGGAGTTTTCCACTCTCCATAAATTGTGTTTTTTTAGATTAAGTTAGACTTATTTTCTAAACTCAATTTTTGAAGCAACTTCTAGACTCACAGTTACTAATATTTATATCAGTTTTTTTGGCATATTGTGAACTTCTTTTTACATTCATTAAGGTATTTGTTGTATTTTGTTCAGTTTTAACGATACTTAGATTCTTTAGACTTGGCTTGTACCTGTTCTTAATTCTCGGTCGTTGTTCTTGATTTTCCTTGTTCTTAGAATAAAAGTTAGTTATTTTCGTTAAAGCTGCTTTGGTTTTCACTCATAGATTAGTTCTTTGAGTGTATTCAGGCGTATCTGACTGGACGCCTTTAGTTAATTGAATTACAACCAGTCAGTGGTGTCATCCTGACCGGAAATAAGCGTTCTTCAATTAGACTCGATAAATATTTCCGTATTACATAAGTGCTTAAATAACTCGTAACCGTCCCGTGACCGGTTCACTTGCGTAAGCGAACGAGACCGCACTACCACAATTGGTTTACATACCTAGTGTCCATTCTTCTACATTGGTAACAATCATCATGGCTGAGGACAGACTTTGTTCTTAAGTCAGAAATCGTTTTGGAATCAAGAGAAACCGCATTTCCGCATAAACCGATATTTATTTCAAATTTTCATTATTATTTTGAATTTTCAATCAACATATTGCGACCAATACCATTTATATTTTAATAAAAAAAATTAAACAAATCGAGTCTGTTGTGCCTTAACAAGCGTGAAACAGATGCTTTTACGTTAGATATGATGTTTCACAGGATGCCACTATCATGTGCAACAAAAGGCCAATTAATGAACTGATAACAATAACATTGCGGCTTGTTTGAACACAATGTGTTGACTACACATGCTCGAATACTTTACCAAACGTAAAACAGATAAGCAAAGTAAGTATTGAGATTAGCCACTTTGAACAATGTGTAGCCATTTTCGAACATTTGTCGCATTTTTAGACTATGGCGATCGACAAAACGCCTGGATGGCCGTGTGCTTAAACAGACCAAAACCATTCCTTAAATAAGTATGTTGCTGGGAAGTGGATGGGGACGAAACATTTTGACCCATGTTTTTTTCTATTAAGAAATAAATTTAAATAGTTTAACTGTCAAGCGGCAAAATATGTGTCAGTTATAAAATATTATACATTTACATCATTTGATTGGACATATCACCATGTAACACGTATTATCCATATTTTTATTGAATTAGTTTGTTGTAACAAACGAAATTAAACATAAGCATACCACTGGTCATATTCGTTCAAAACTTTAATTTCTACCATTTGTTTTACCTAACACTGCCTGTCACAGTGTGGAACAAATATTTCTTCAACACAACAACAAATAAATTAGCAAAAGTTAATCCATTCATTTTTTTAACTAGATTATTTAATCCGGAATACACTTCGCTTTTGGTCTCCTCGATTTAGGCAAAAACCAGTTATTGCAAACAAAAAAACTTCGTTTTTAAGCATTTAACGTATAATTTCATAAGTACGGCTTTTATTTGTTGATGAACGAGTGTTTTTTAAATTTGCCATACTGCAAATAAAACATCACTTCCGACATTATTGCAGTGTGTGCTATGTGTTGCCGGACTTTATATTTTGTAGGTTCTATCGTGGAAGAAAAACTCGTTTTGGCTTAAATATACATTTATTAATGATATTATATATCACTACCATATGAAATATGTACACTCGATGAAAGTGAAGCATCGAATGAATAATAATATTATAAATAATACACAAAAACAAGAAATGCATGACCCGGTGCATTTTAACGATGACCATTAAAATACAAACACTACAAAATATAACTAAAACAACGATGCATAATGGAAATAATAAAACATAGTTACATGAAACAAATATTAATTAATGACAGTATATATAATTTAAATATCAAAGATGTAAAAACTTTGAAAGTAAATCATTCGATGCACGAGATCGACATTGAACATTTAAGTTCACGGGAAAGGGAGAAGTGATCCGAGTATAAGTCAAATTATAAACGTGCAAATGTGTGGATCAGCTGAACTACATCTATTATCCCATAAAAATCGTGATTTACATTATTTATCCTGTCACATGCCTTTAAAGCAGCCCGATAACCAGGTAACCTAATATCCCAAAAGATATTAGGCTAGATGACCACGTGATCTCAAATATCCGTCAGTTGCTCTCCGCGCATGCGCATGCCTGTACTATTTTCTTTTAATAAAATATACTTTATTTCAATTTAAAAAAAACAACAAAATAAATGTAAAGTACTGTTTGTTTAAACATTATTGTTTGAACGGCATAATTTAGTCTTTGTGTATTGAGTTAATAACAATTGACTCGATTTATGTGTTGTTCAACAAGATGAAAGCTAGCCTAAGCGTTTTGCATGACGTGCGTCACAATTTTTTTTGTTCGAGTGTTTTTTTCCCATATTAAATATTTAAACACAAAATAATCGAAGACTAGATATTTTAGAAACATTTCAACGAATGTTGTAAATGTGACAGGATATATATAATAATAGGTTGGTGACGCGGATGGAGAATGGTTATCTGGCTCGTCGGAGGATCTTATCGGGTTCGCCGAACTTCCTCCGACTTGCCAGATAACCATTCTCCATCCACGTCACCAACCTATTATTCTCTATATATTAACCATGTATAAAGAAAATGGTTTTACAATTAAGCAACACAATGGTAGAGCACTCGCCTTGTAAGCGAGAGGTACTGAGGCCTAGATTGGCTGCGCACTTTTCACGTCCTGCGACCATGGCGCCAAACGTGGGACCGTGGCACAATCAGTTCTCCAAAGAAAGTACCCGTGGGTTCGTCGGGACTCGTGAAGTCGAGTACGTATTCCAACTTGGCAGGGGAGAACGTAACGGTACCGAACGTAAGCGGGCTTAGTGATTTAGAAGTGTTAGAAGCACGGTTAGCTCACCCGGTAGAGTACTGTCTTTGAGAGTGGGAGGTTCGGGAATCGAGTTCCGGACTGGCTTAACACTTTTCATCACCCGGCGACATATGTTTATTATCTTAGAAAAGCCAGGTACCAGGCCTTTTCAATGATTCTTAATAATCAGGTCCAAACCTTTCATCGGACGAACATTAAAATACCTTTTATTGTTTGCACCTATTTTAAGAAAACGACCTTGAATTTTCGACCCGAGATAAAAAATGTTTAAGAAGTATAAAATACTATCAATTGCTCATTCTTATGATATTCTCAGGAAAAAGCACACTTTGTGTAAGGATTGTTTTGGGTGGAGATGTATTGAGAAATAAACGAGCCTTCTCAACAGGCTTTGATTTGACCACAGCTTAGACGTTGATTGCACATAGAATTTCCTATCAGTAATACAAACCGTTTTGTGTTTATTCGCATATTCGCAGGTAGTTTAACGAAGATATGTCATTTGACCAGCTGACGTTAAACAACATTTCCGGTACATTTTAAGTAATCGCTGTTGATCAAGTTCATACTATTTTTTTATACAAGGGCATGATTTGAATACTTATATACGACTCTCCTTTATAAGGCCTATATTAGCGAAAGCCAAACATGCAACGGCAATGAAATAAATGTATTAAGAATAAAAAATCTATCATATTTACATAAAATAATATAAAATAAAAATACATGTTTTGACATTCTAGTATATTTACATTGTTATGACCCCCTTTCTTCTTAAAAAAAAATTGCTTTCATACACGTTAAGTCTAAACAAAAACTGATATTACCATTAAACATTCGTTCTCCAACCTTGCGCTGTATCCCAAGCCATTTTGAAGTATTAATAGAACCCTTTTCGGTAACACTCACAACAACGCTTTTCATATGCATATTTTTCCTGATACAACTTAGTATATTATATTAGTTTATAACAGGATTTAACGGAGAAAAAATGAACAGAGTAATCCAAAGTTTACGCAGCGACATCAAAGTGAAATAGATCAAACTTATTACCAACACAGTTTTGAAAATGAATTGTTTATGACGCAAACCAAAAAGAAACGTTTGACCTTAAGTCTTAAGTCGTGATTTTTGTAAAAATGTTTAGTATATCATATATACGTCATATTACATACATGCGAAACGTGTAGAGTTCGGATAAAACTGAAATATTTATATATAAAAGTTAATTATATTTATATTCGTTACTTCACAAGCAAAATATATGTCCATAACTACTATTGAATTGTCTATTAATTCGCATATTTTATATATTACTGTATCACAAACTGAAAAAAATCTATTCGCGCGCGCATAAACTTAAAACAAAGGGTACATATGGCATTTAACGAATTTAAGTTTGCCGGCTTAGTAGTAGAAAAAGATTCCAGAGCACATCAAGCTGCATTTTAAAAACGTTTGTTTTTAAGCTTGAATATTTATAATCACCCAACTTATTTGTATTGTAACCATTCAATTGCCGTTTTTCCATCATGACTGGTTGCTTTCACCTGCAATTCCGTGCCTCCAAATTGTAACGCAACCTGTACAGCTCGTGTTTTCTGGTCGTCGGGAGAAGACTTTGGTATTTTAACATCAAACTTCCCAACTCACTTGCATCCCTTCTCATCAATATGCGTCGGATCCGTTTTATCAGAGACAAAAACGTGGATTGAAGCTGAACTTTGCGCGTCATCATCTGGGTAGTACGGTTTTTGACCAATCCATTCCCCAAGCTTTACTGTCTGGCCGCGGGAAACGTATTTCCTGAAGCAATTTACAGCCAAGACCTTTCCGCCATCTTCAATCTTGTGATCCGCTCTGTGTCGCTCGTTGAAATTAATCACGCAACCAACGCCGTATGTGTAAGGCATTATTCGTGAATAAATAATGTCTTCCTTCTGTCCAAATGGAACTGCGCCTTTAACGACGGTTATTTCGGCTTGATTTGGTCGCAGTACACGGATTCCTCTTTGGCTAAGCCCATTTCGCAAGGCATTGACCACATAGTCAGACGCGGCAAAACCTCCTACCGCCAATACAGCGGAAATCGGCAAGCCTTCAACGTCCGGATGAGACAAAATGCCGTTGAGAGATTGAAGAATAGTTTTGGTACATTCATCATACAAATCCAAAATAACACCCATAGGAAAATATAGGCGCGAATTGGCAAATTTTATCCCTGGAATATTTGCATTTTGTAATAAATCTTTGATGTTTTGTCTTCATTTGCGTTCCCATATTTTGTTGAGAGGAGCTGGAAGTCGTACATTGAATCGCTCATCCGTGTCCTGTCCCAAAACCTGTATATTGATAACATGAAGAACGGTATCAACGTATTATTATTTTTCTATTATTTATTTTTCTAAACTGTTTGGCTGTGCGAATACGTGACCGAATAACCTTCAAACACGTAGTGAATTTTTTTTTAATGTTCGTCGAATTTGAAGTTCATGTAAACCGTAAAGTAACATACAAATATTGTTTAGTTTTTATTGCGCCTATGATGTCGATTATATTTCACCAAGGCGAAATTTTATTATTTTGATGAAGCATACATATTTTACGAACTTATCATACACATATCATTAGATAGGCAAAATAAGTAGAAGCGTGTAACGATCTCAAACAAATATATTCACGAACTAACACTGGGTTATATAAGTTTTAGAGCTCACAATCGCACTTTATAAATTGTTAATGTCTTAGACAGAAATATTTTCATTTAGACTAACAAAATATGCTGTCCCATTTTTTCTGCGCCTTTGCTCACTCCTTTCTATATAGAAAACAGTTTTTAACTTGTATATTTAAATAGCTGGCTAAATAGTGTCCAAATTCACTTAAAAACTGATCCAAATCAAATTGCTTTTGCATAATATAGTTTGAGCTGTGTGGACGGAAACAAATCTATATCTGAATACTATGAGGCTAAACGACTTGAACAGACGCGAATAGTTAATATAAAATGCCATGATGTGCTAGATATTACTAATCTGGAAAGAAAGTAATGTACCTCACGCTTGGCTGTTTCAAAGTCCGCTTTTAAATCGAAGTAATCTTGAAGGTTTTCTTTGATAAACTCCCCCATGACATCTTGACCTATGATTTGTTCAAGCATTCTGAAAAACTCATCATTAGTTTTCATTCCGCCACACGGCCCACCTCCTGACTTATGCACGTGCTCCAGAGTTTCTGTTTCTCTTACTCGCACAGTGGTGACGTCCACAGTCCCTCCTATGTTGTAAAACATGTTTGAAAACACGACAATACATGACAGTTTTCATTGATTACACGACATATGCTAACCTTTCTTAAATAAAACTATACATATTGACTTAATATAACACCGCAACATTCGTAAGTTATTATTAACTAGAATATAAATGATTAAGTACGACACAAATTACCTCCAATATCGACCACTATGATAACGGAGCCAGGTTTCTTAATGTAACGCAATTGTTGTTCATCGTCCTGAATTTCAAGTTGGTTTCGGGTAAGATGACTGCAGTAGATGGCAGCACATTCGGGTTCTATCGTCAAGTTATTTAACCGAATTCCAGCCTACAAGATGATTCGAATTGATAGCATTTAACAGTAACAAGGAATTGTTTAAATAACAACATTGTTTTTTAAATATATTCCTTAATGAAATACAAAAGTATCTTGCATAAGCGCTTTGTGTTCTAATTGTATTGGCATTGTCCTCTGAACCTGTTCGTCGTCTCATGTTATAGACCAGCTGTATTATTAAATTCGTAAAGACGAATATATGACCAACAACCTATCACACTTAACTCTGTCAAAAATAACAACTGCTCACAACAACTGTGATATGCATTTCCAAATAACGATACGAAAAAGGTTAAATAAGGTTTTATCTGCTTCCAAGGCATTGTTCAAAAAGAATTTCATTAATTTTAATAAGCTTTACCACTTCTCTTGCCGCTTCTCTCATCAAGCCTTTTGCACGATCTGTCCATATGGCAGGGACAGTGATCACCCACTTTGTACATCTTCAATGTACGCCATACCATTCTCTCGCATATTGTTGAGTACGTGTTCTTTAATGTACTGTATTGACCTCCCGAAAACAAGTGTAGCAGGCACATGTCGACCTTTCACATCTTCTATTGTACTATTTGAACTTAAGTTGTCCTGTATTAACTTAATTATGTTTGTTCGATTTTTGCAATATAAACAATGTGTAAAATCTACTTTTCATGTCCAATACTTGTTTATGCCAGTTATAAACATCTATGAAACTTAAACGCACACATAATATATAATTTAATGTATGGAATGTTGCAGTGCCTGATTCGTTAAATGTTTCAACTAAAATCTATACATACCTTCTTTTAAGTTTATATTTTAATATTAAACAAGAGGGCCATGATGGCCCTGTATCGCTTCACTGTTTTTTATGCGAAAAAAACGTGCAATGCGCATGGGTTGAAATAAACTCAAGCATGTGACTTTCTCTTTCTATCCCTCGTCCCACTGGGCGCTTAAAGTTGGAAGGGTTAGCATTTTTATATATGGAAAAAGTTACTACCGTGTTTACTAAACAGACTAAAAAGCCCGGGAATTGTTGCACAGGTCCTTTGCTTATAACGTAGGTACATTTATCTCTCCAAAAGATATTGTCGTTCTTTCTTTTTCACATATTTTTAGATGCTGAAGATCAAATCTATGCATTTGATTTGAAACAGATTCACAAGACCCATATGAATCAAAATGCCTTAACCCTTTACCAAACGACACATTTTGGACTGTCCCAATTTGAAAGAGGTTGCAGACGACAATTAAATTGTAATGGAATCTGAAGGAAATGATCAGGTAGGGTGGAAATAATTGTGATATTTCAATTGCTCACCTTGAGCAATTTCTACTTTTATCACAATTATTTATAAAGTCGTCAGCTAAAAACCTGTAAAATCCTGTTAGTGTTTGGCAAAGGGTTAATAATCTCTGGTTCCTTCTTAAGAGCCTTTCACACATTTATAACAAATACAATAGTAGCATCTTTCTTTGTAAAGCACCATCTCAAAATATAACAAGGGCTGTTTGTAAAACATACATGCTCCCATATGGGCTGTCAGTTGTAGTGGCAGCCATTGTGTGAATACGTTATTTGGCACTGTGACCTTGACCTTTGACCTAAAAAACAATAGGGGTCATCTGCGAGTCATGATCAATGTACCTATGACGTTTCATGATCCTAGGCGTATTAGCTTTCTTGAGTTATCATCCGGAAACCATTTTACTGTGTAAAGTCACCGTGACCTTGACCTTTGACCTAGTGACCTGAACGTCAATAGGGGTCATCTGCTAGTCATGATTAATGTACCTATTAAGTTTCATGATCCTAAGCGTAAGCCTTCTTGAGTTATCATCCGGAAACCATTTTTCTAAGTTGAGTCACCGTGACCTTGACCTTTGACCTAGTGAGATTAAAATCAATAGGGGTCATCTGCGAGTCATGATTAATGTACCTATGAAGTTTCATGATCCTAGGCATAAGCGTTCTTGAATTATCATCCAGAAACCATTTTACTATTTTGGGTCGTCGTTACCTTGACCTTTGACCTAGTTACCTAAAAATAAATAGCGGTCATCTGCGAGTCATGATCAATGTACCTTTGAAGTTTCATGATCCTAGGCATAAGCGTTCTTGAATTATCATCCGGAAACCATTTTACTATTTTGGGTCACCGTGACCTTGACCTTTGACCTATTAACCTGAAAATCAATAGGAGGTCATCTGCGAGTCATGAACAAATTTGGTAGAGGACTATTAGATATCACTACATACCAAATTTAGTAGCCCTAGGCTCTATTATTATGAACAAGTAGATTTTTAAAGTTTGCACAAAATAGGCCTTATTTAAGCATATGTTCATTTTTGTGACCCCCGGGGCAGGGTCAAATTTGTCCCCAGGGGCATAATTTGAAGAAACTAAGTAGAGACCTATTAGATGTCACTACATACCGAATTTGGTAGAAATAGGCCCAATGGTTATGTACAAGAAGATTTTTAAAGTTTGCACAAAATGGGCCCAATATAAGCATATGTTCAATTGTGTGACCCCTGGGGAAAAGTCAAATTTTATCCCAGGGGCTTAATTTGAACAAACTTGGTAGAGGACTATTAGATGTCATTACATGCCAAATTTGGTAGCCCTATGCCATACTGTTATGGACAAAATATTTTTCAAGTTTGCACAAAAAAGGCCTTATGTAAGCAAATTTGCAATTTTTGACCCCCCAGGGCAGGGTCAAATTTGACCCCAGGGGCGTAATTTGAAGAAACTTGGTAGAGAACTATAAGATGTCACTACATACCAAATTTGGGAGCCCTAGGCCCTATGGTTATGGACAAGAAGATTTCTAAAGTTTTCACAAAATAGGCCTTATATAAGCAAATTTTCTATTTTTTGACCCCCCTGGGGCAGGGTCAAATTTGACCCCAGGGGCGTAATTTGAAGAAACTTGGTAGAGGACTATAAGATGTCACTACATACCAAATTTGGTAGCCCTAGGCCCAATGGTTATGGACAAGAACATTTTTTTAAGGTTTCACAAAATAGGCCTTATATATGCAAATTTTCAATTTTTTGACCCCCCGGGGCAGGGTCAAATTTGACCCCAGGGGCATAATTTGAAGAAACTTGGTAGAGGACTATAAGATGTCACTACATACTAAATTTAGTAGCCCTAGGCCCAATGGTTATGGACAAGAATATTTTTTAAGTTTTCACAAAATAGGCCTTATATAAGCAAATTTTCAATTTTTGACCCCCCGGGACAGGGTCAAATTTGACCCCAGGAGCATAATTTGAACAAATTTGGACAGGTTTACCCCCAGGAACATTCCTGAGAAATTTCATCAGAATTGGACCAGTAGTTTAGGAGAGGAAAATGTATAAAGAAAAAGTTAACGCACGGACGCACGCACGCACGCACGCACGACGGACACAGGACCATGACATAAGCTAAAAATGTATGATACAAAAGTTATTAAAAGATGGTTTTATTTATGTATTCATTCTTATAAAATTGAATTTAACTTGTAGTTGTTAATACTACAGTAATGACGAAATTTTAGTAAAATGCATTATGTTTATGGAACTAAAGACATATTAATAGAATACTATGCACAATGCATATATTTGTGTCAATCGACTGATTGTCTATACAAAACTACCATAAAAAAGATACTCACAACACAAAGCAATAAATGATTAACGATTGTGGCACCGCACTGAAACGGGCAATTACATTAGCGTATTGTATAAACTAGTTCAAAGACAATTTGAATACAAGCTGATCAAACACGCGAAGTCATATCATTATTTAAGCTCGTCACTGTCATTTTCGTTTCTATTTCAAGAACTATCTTGTTTCAGTCTACTTACACGATTGTGGTAAAGAGTCATTTTAAAGCCCTCGAAATAGTACCAGTTGTCGCCATCCTTCTCGTTTGTATGAATGGTTCTGAACTTGCGTTGTGCTGCATATCCAAACTCTCCCAGCAAAAGGTCAGGCTTTGTCATACCAAAACATATGCCAAATGTACAGATTGCATTTGATCAATTAACGAGGTAACACGAGGTTTTACGCGCGAAGATTTAGATAGGGACTCAAATTCCTTGTTAACTGAATTTATAAAAACGTTAATCAATTTGATAATAAGTGTGATTCCAATATAAACAAAATTGTAAAAGACAATAAATATCTGAAAAAGGTAAACGCAGAATTAACTGAACAAGTCAGCAGCCTAACAGAAAGGTCAACACCATGGAAGGCAAGCTAATGCATCGTTAATAAGACATGAGAATCTTGAGCAAAACGTCAAGAAACACAACCTGAATGTTTTCAATCGAGAAACGATTGTAACGATACGCATACACAAACAGAAGCGAAACTACTTTACACTATTTATAGGCAATTGAATATTACAGAAAATGAGAACTCTTTGATTTGATAGTAAAGCAATTCTGTGAAGAATTCGATATTGTATGTATATGCGAAACATGGCAGCTGAACAATGACGAATTCAGTACGCTTTTGACAGTTCAAGAATCGGTACTCGGGGCAACAGAGGTGCTGATGGAGTACCAGTCTTCATAAAACCGTGGTTAATTAAAATTATATGAAAGTATTTATAAGGTATTGAACACAAGTTCATGAAAATATATATTTTTTATTCACGTATATTGCTCCGATCTTTATATGACAATGCAAACAGCAACGGAATCGAATGATTGTATGAAATATATGTTTAATAGAATCTGAACTAGGAGACCTAATGTTTCACATTGGTTGCGATTTAAATGCGCGGATAAAGGACTTTTCAGACTATATTGACGAAGATGACATTTTAACTATTTTTATAATGGCAATGTTCCGTACCCAAAGATGACTTTTGTATGAGGCGTAAAAGCAGGGACAGCAGGCATAACTCTTTCGCCCTTTCGCTAATAGACTTGTGTTGCACCAACGAGGTTCATATACAATTGCAGATGCCCATGGTAACTTTACGGGAACAGCAAGTGGTGGATCTAGCAAAATTGACTATTTTATAGCGTTCATGGCACTTTTTAAGGTAATAATTATCTTCTAAGTTGACACTGAAGACGTTTCGGACCATTTGCCTAAAGTCTCGTTAATAGCATTAGACACTAGAATGCGTTGAGGGCGATCAACTAGATATAAACGATGTATACCGAAAACCGTTCGACATGTTCAACTGGCAAGAGTCTACAAAAGCTGTCTTTGAACACACTTTCGAAGAATTATTTGACTTGGGTATGAATACCACTGGTATGAATATGGAAAAAGTCTGAATGGCAGTGTGACATTAGTTAGAAACGCTGGTAAATTTGTGACGCGCTCTTATCCAAGACCTAAAACAAACAAACGCAATACCAGTACAAATAAACATACGCTGCACTAACTCTAAACATGATTAAGACCTATATATTACAAGTAAAAATGTGTTCAAAAACTTATGTCACGCAAAATGTATGTCTCTTAAGAGGCAACTGAGATATGTGCTGATTGATATTAGTAAAAGCCCTAGGTATTTTACGGATAAATATTGAAAATGCTAGTGACAAAGAGTACTGCAACACTGACGTTATTGATCCAGATAATTGGAGGAAATATTTTGATTTATGACACTAATGATGGTCATATTTACGAAATGTATTAAATTCTAAAAGAGCAATTAGACACTAGTATATATAATACTGCGGAGTCACTGATAATGCAATTTTGACCAGCTCAAATCATTACAAAGCTACGTTGCTTTAGGACTAGACGGGACATGTATAGATTGAACAACGATACAATACACATACATTGCCATAAATAAATGTGTCTTGTTCTGAGAAAACTGGGCTTAATTCATTTGCGTAAAGTGTCGTCCATGATTAGCCTGTGCAGTCCGCACAGGCTAATCAGGGACGACACTTTCCGCTTAAACTTTATTTTCGGTAAGAAGGGACTTCCTTCAACCAAAAATACCATTAAAGCGGAAAGTGTCGTCCCTGATTAGCCTGTGCGGACTGCACAGGCTAATCTGGGACGACACTTAACGCACATGAATTAAGCCCAGTTTTCACAGAACAAGACACAATTTTGCGTCAGTTCAAGCGCGATGTTTACGCTCTTTGTCAACTACCTTGTCATTCACTTGAAGCAACACTGCTTAAGAAGAATCTTTAAATCGAACTAAGTAGGTGAAATACAGGCACTGTTAATTGCAGACGGCTTTGCAACATCCGTCGAAACCCCTTTCAAACTGCAGATACAGATAAATTGCATAAAGAAATTCTTCGAATCCGCGGCTATGCGGCTTAATTTGGACAAATCGAAAATTATGGTGTTTAGAAATGGTGGTCCATTTAGACGGTAATAGTAAGGTTTTTTAACAAATTATAAAACGGCTTTTGGAGTCGTTTCGTTTTCAGGCATCTAAGGTCCATCCGTACACCTACATTTTGCTGGACGAAAACAAAGAATACGTTATCCATACAAGGAAAATAATAAGCCGACTCAATCTTTTGTTACCAAACATGTTTGGCAAATCCACCACCGCGAAGCATTTAAATTATTCGATACAATCGTCGAAGCTATATTTCTGTATTCTGCGCAATAGAAAGCGTACAAATTTCAGTTTTGCAAGAGGTTAGCATGTTAGAATCAAAACGTAACAAACATATCAGCGAAAGCAGAATGTGTACATTTACCGCTAAACGTTTACTATATGTTCAAGTATGTAAAATACTGGGTAACTCTGACACAGATAGCTACTTTGAGATACCCTTAGTTGTTGTACTTAACGATACGGCGCTTAGTTGACGTTAGTCGAGTAACGCGGGCTATGTAAGACATGTTCTATTTTTGTTCGAGTGTGGTCACACCTGGATTCCTGATAAACTTGCAAATATTGTTGCCTTGTTAAACAAAATCCATAACAGACTGTTGACTGTGTAAAGCAAAACCTTTTAGTGGATATAAATAATTGTGCAAAAGGCTAATATTATAAATTCTTTAAAAGCTTGATTGAGTCAGACCGATTCTTATCTACTCAAATGTCACATTGTTAAAGGCACCGTTTATCCAAACTCGTATATTGAGTATATTTTGGACGATACTGTTCAATTCGAAAATATGGTACTTAATAAATTGATAACACTCGCCTCCTTCGATATTGGTTAAAATACGTGTAACTTATATCTATAAATAATATTCGTTTTCACTTAAGACGTCTAACCATTACTGTTACTAATATTGTAAACAATGCATATACTCATGATTACTGCAGGTATGTTTGTATATGTTGCCGGAGGCCTATCAGTACAAATAAAACTATTGCAATTGTCATTCTCATTGTTATTCTATTTGATGTTATGAAATAATATAAAGTTACAAAAGAGTACTTACAGAAGTACTCATGTGCTTAAAATAGTTTTGTTGTTTGTATACTGGTCACACATTATACTAAGCATGTGTAGTTCAAAAAAGTCCGATATAATTCCGGACTTTCTGTAAAAAATATATTATGAAAATAAGATGTTAACGATGTAATAAAAAGTGAGCAGTATCGTGATTTAAAGGCTCGTTAAAGGTGGCAAATCCAATCATTATTCATATAAATTGTTCTAATTTTTACCGGATTTCAGGTACTCTTAACACAACTTTGGCATAACACACACAACTTTGGTGAAACGTTTTCAAGAATTATGGAAGATATACCCGTTTCATAATTTGAAGAAATGTTTACAACTTTGCAATTTCCGTACATTTTCGCTATCTCCGATGTTTCCCGGCTTCTTTCGTAGAGTACGCAAATGATGACGTAGTACAAACAACACAATATAATCGTAAACAAAGAAAGGAAACATGAGTTCGGTAAGATATTTTTGTGTTAAACAATATTTTGATTTACATGGAATTGCATCATGCATACTTGTTTTAATATATGTTTCATTGTCTTGATTGTAATTGCGACTTTGCAAAAATACTAATTGTGATACAAAATGTCTCGTGCCGACCAAAATTTGTTATCGGAAGTCCGGCTCCCAGTTCTAAGTGCAGATGACATATGCCAGTAAGTGAAAATAATTATATTTGAATCAGAAATATGGGAAGAATTGCCGTACAAATAATTTCATGACCAATTCCCAGTTATTTCGCCGGAAAGGGGATCGAACCTTCAGTTGAAGTTGTAGTCCAGCTCCAAATGATCTTATCGACCAGGCAATACACCATGTGGCAAAACATTTAATTGCATTATATCTTAGGTATTATAATATAAAACAAAATGTATCACAATTTACCTTCAATAGTAGTGCTGTTTGGGTTTTGTTCGCAGATTGTCCACCGTGTTTCCAACGCGTGTTGATATGCATTTCCAATGGCTTGTTTTCAAATTCTGACAAAAACTGGTATGCGTATCCACTTGCAAAAGAACCGAAGTCGATCGCTATCACAAGGCGTGCAGCTGCTGACTGAAACAGGCAATGCATTATATTTTATATTCGAAAATATAGTAGCACGATTGATCAAACGCATACTTACGCTTACATTTAATAGACAAAAGACGTAAATGAAAACTATCAACCGGATGTGCTTGTGTTGACTTTCGCTAACGACGTGGCAAATCGGAAGATACTTTGGTTCAAACTTATTTATATTTATAACTAGTATAGCAAGTTATTTTATGAAAATTGTCTTTGTAAGATAATGTAGAATAAGCTGTGATTGTTAATGGGTTTGAAATTGACCGGTTTGCAGTTAAACTTGAGTTCTCTCTGATGCTTTTCAATACATGTATTTGCAAGAACTATTTGACACTTAATGCTTTATAATCGAAACATATCATTACATCTTTTCCGGGCTTATATGAGCGAGAGGAAGAGATAGATAGACAGATAGACAGATAGATAGATAGATAGATAGATAGATAGATAGATAGATAGATAGATAGATAGATAGATAGATAGATAGATAGATAGATAGATAGATAGATAGATAGATAGATAGATAGAGAGATAGATAGATAGAGAGAGTGAAGGAGAAATAGGCAGAGGCAGAGTGAAAGAGGGATAGAGAGGGAAGAGAGAGAGAGAGAGAGAGAGAGAGAGAGAGAGAGAGAGAGAGAGAGAGCGAGAGAGAGAGAGAGCGAGAGCGCTGCAGAGAGCTCGATCGCTCATCGCAGAGAAAGGGAGAGAAAAAGAGAGAGAGACAGACCGAGGGATAGAGAAGATCTAAGACAAACCAACCAAGAAGATGAAGAGAGAGAGAAAATGGAGCAGAGAGAAGAGACTCTCTCGAAGCGCGAGAGAGAGCTCTCTCGAATGAGAGCTCGATCTGAGAGAGATGGAGAGAGAACAGAGACCTCTCCCCCTCTCTAGAGATCTCTCTCTCTCTCTCTCTCTCTCTCTCTCTCTCTCTCTCTCTCTCTCTCTCTCTCTCTCTCTCTCTCTCTCGATCTAGAGAGAGCTTCTCTAGCTTCTCTCTCTCTAGATTCTCTAGAACATAGATAGACAGAGACAAGATAGCCATAGAGAGACAGAGAGAGACAATAGAGAGAGACAGAGAGAGAGAGAAGCGACCTCAGAGAGCAGAGCGCGCGCGCGAGAGAGAGATAGACAGAGAGAGAGAGAGAGAGAGAGAGAGAGATCGAGATAGAGAGAGAGAGAGAGATAAGATAGAGAGAGAGAGATAGAGAGAGAGAGAGAGATAGAGAGCTCTCTCTCGATCTATAGAGAAGATAGAGAGCTCTCTCCTCTCTCTCGATCTCTCTTCTCTCCCTCTCTCTCTCTCTCTCTTCTCTCTCTCTCTCTCTCTCTCTCTCTCTCTCTCTCTCCTCTACTCTCTCTCGAGAGATAGAGCATCCAGACATATACAACGAGAGAGAGAGCAACACCAGACAGAGACAGATAGACGAGACAGACAGACAGAGACAGAGAGACAGAGAGAGAGAGACTGACAGACAGACAGACAGGCGGGCGGGCGGGCGGGCATGCAGGCAGGCATGCAGGTAGAGGGAGGGAGAAAGTTTGGCGCGCCTATCAACAATTGAAATGTGTTAAACCGTCTTTTGGCTGTGATATTTATATTTCTTGTGTTGTACATTTTTTATGTTCTGTCAAGACGATATCAAATAATAATTTACCAACTGATAGTGTTTATTTTCCTAATCGATACTTTGCACATATAAGTCAGGCTTAAAATGAGGAAATATCACTATATGGATAAAAGGATAACTAATTTATATTGAATCAAATACTGTTATAGATTTAAATATATAATAACAATATCACTAATAATGTGTTACATTTGTACTTATTTAACGAAACTGTACTGTGGGAAAGAGGTATTAACACACATTTTTAAACTCGTTGGAGATTCGAAAAGTTTAGGGGAATGCAATATACAAAGTAATACGTAATAACAACGCAATTTTGTTGAGTTATTGACGACGTAAACTAGTGCTTAGAAATTCCGTAAAATTAAGAGCCATGATTGTAATTCCTAGCATAGTCCTAACAACATCTTAACTATTTTTTTTCATAAAAACATTTTTATTGTTAATAACGAATTTAATTCTGTATATGGTTAATTACACTAAAATATGTTTAATAAGGTGCACTACTGTACAACTGTATTTTAGTGAAATAAAATATACATCCTCCGTATCAGAACATGTATAATGGGTGTATCACAGCTTTAAGTCTTACATAAGTATAACTGGAATCACCTTCTTTATCCATACAATGGTATTCAATCGGTTTAAATCTATTTTACTCTTAAAACTTCCCATATAATTTCATAAAAAACTCACCAATAACTATCATAAAGTTCAAGGGATTGCAAATCATACCTTATTCAACTTCACAAGTTGTACATTTGCTGATTCAGAAGTGGACGAAGTGGCAAGTTCGTGAGCAGGGATTTGTGACGAAAATATTTGTCCCATTTTGTCGCCGCTGTGAGTTGCACTTGTTGTATTGATGGTGTGTTTTAGGAAATCATCATTGGATGGTCGTTAATACTGTTTGTTTTATTAGAAAAACAAGATTGGAAATAAATCGATGTAAATATTTAGAACCATTCGAGTTTTGAGGTAGATAGAAACTACGTTCATGTATATCATAAGAATACCATTCCTCTTTTTGTTACGATAACACATTTAAGTTCAAACTTGTATCGCGATTTTTAAGGAAAGCTCATTAAGATATGGGCTTATATCTAATAGTGTCTAAACATTTTTGATGACAATGTATTTTTATTATTTGACAGCTTGCGAAAATATATTACCTATACTGTTAATTATCATATATCACAACACGGTAAACCGCGGTAATCTTATTGTCAAACTATAGCATTTGCATAAATGGTCTTCACGATAGTTAACATTGAATCAAACCGGTAGTCTGAGCGGGCTAATTGGTGGCGTAAATTGAATATTGTTTAAGTTAAGGTAATGACTGAATAAGCGTTTTTTAGCTATTAGTAATTTATAACTCGTAGGTGTCATCGCAATCACTGTTTTATGAACACTATTTATTCCTTTTCTTTCATTGGTGCAATAGTTTATTTTGTTTCACATTTACGTTAATCAATATTGAACTTTTTGTGAGTTCTTATATATTCGCAGCGTGATTGATTGCATCTACTGACGAACGATGACATTGTTGGTATTAATGTAATGTTAAGATATTTTTTTCTTAACATCTTTCCAGGTTAGCCCAAATTCCATAATCGTATCTCAAACACTTACACTCCTTTTATTTTTAATGAAAACGAATGCGTTTCAGCTTAAATTCATACGCTTAACCACTTCCATTAGTTTTCGGAAAGTTGTCGGACCCATTTTCGTTGTTCCTTTTTTCTTAAAATAGAAAATATAACACACGAAACAATTAAATACTAAACTATTTACCTTTTTTCCCAATAAATGGTTTTCAGAAAAATAGAGATTCCAATGTTAGCGAAACATTAACAGTTTAAATGTCCACTTTCTTAGTAATTTGCTAAGGTTTTAATACACTCGGTTTTGTTTTCGATTTTGCGAGACTCTATGTACATTTGTGTAAGTTAATGTTGAAACTGGGTTAACATATCAAGCTATCGTTATATGATATGCTTAATGTATTGATGTGTTTGTTTTTAACTGTGTAAACCTGCCATCTATTTTAAAAGCTCAAGTATTTTACAGCATGATGAAATGATACGAGGTAGAATGGCGTTGTTTAACTTGTAATAAACAATTGTAATATCACACTATTGGTTTTAGGACATTAAAATCAAGCATGTTTTCCCATTCATCAGTAAGTTTACAATTAAAGAAATGACACTTACCTTTAAGACGTATTTCTCATTAATAATCATGCATAAACACATATATAACTATGTATTCGCTTTGAACGCAGAAGTTAACAGCTATAAATAGCAACACTTAATAATGTCGCCCACTGTAAGATTATGTCATTCAATAGTCTATTTCAATACAGTGTGTCATATGAACCAATCACAGGCAATACATCGAACGATTTCAATACAATCAAATTCCACGTGAAAAGGTTTGAAAAGAATATAATAAATAAATAAATTATAAGGTTTTCCGACAAAATGTTAATCATTGAGCAAATCGTTTCAAAATAGATTATCGTGTTGGAATCATAAGCAGTCAATATGCGTGCTAAGCTAAGGTTATATACTCATGTACTCCTATAAATATGAGGTCGATTTTCATCGACCTCATATCGTTTAACGTTATTTTGCAATAGCATCGTTCCGACATGAATTCATGTCGAAAGCTTTAACGGCACCAAATTCATATAACAGCACAGAATAATCATGCAATAAATTATTAAACATTAAATATAAACATTATTTTACTAATTGCATTAGAAGAATGTCTATACAAACTTACAAGAAATGATAGTCCAGACCTTAAAACACTACCACTGTTCAAATTCCATATTGTTGCTATATAGCACTGTGTAAATTGAAAGTTGTATAATGTTACCTCATTGGTCGGTTATAAATACATTGCTTCTCTCTATATAGTATTTAGACGAAAATAATAATTTACGTGGAATGTCATATTAGTTTTCCATTAAAACTTTGATCTTGCCGTGTGTGTTTATGGACGTTATTAATTATGTTATAGTTATTTTTGTATTTCATTAAGAATTAGAACATATAGCCCTTTTTGTTAACTGTTTTTAGCAAACGATTCGCGGCTTATTAAGTTAAGCACGGAAAATAGTTAAAGCGACACTTTTATTTAAAGGTTTAATGTGAACAATACTTAGGGGTGTTGCGGCAGTTTATTTAACCGAGGATATATTTATAGCAACACCGATGTTATTATCACAACCCAATAGATTTGTTATCAGAATCATCACAAATTAATGACAGAGTAGGTTCATAATAGGTACTCAGTGGTTCGATCCCAGGTGCGGTTAACTTTTTTTAAATACTTTTTTTTCTTTCTTTTATTTCATTCTTGTTTTTTTTCCATGAGCTTTTTAGTCCTGTTGTGTGCATTAATCAATTTTAAGTATTTAATCAGAAAATTTAAAACATGCCGAAATCTGTCAACAAGTCCCTGTTATTGATGATTAAGGTCGAGTTTGATACTGTATGGTCTTATGTTTGTGATTAAATATTGTATTAGTGTTGTTGTGTTTTAGTAAGCCGTTGTGATCCCAATTAAGATTATAAGCAATATATATATTTTTTTGAATATCTCTAACAGTCTATGTACCGGTACTTGGGTTTCGCCTAATTGCTGTATTGTATGAAATTTGACACAGACGGTAGGGATAGTTAAACAAAAAAAATCTCTGTTTAAAGTACGGTGACCCCCTTTTTATTTTTGTCTTATGATAACAATACGTAGATGAACATATTTGAGCAGTTTCGCAAAAAGTTATTAGATAGAACTTTTTAAAATTCCATTTTTGTGGTTAAAATAGTAAAACATTGATGTGTGTTGGGGTGACATAAACATTATAAAAATTAAATTACTTCAAATTTAACTTGTGTTCTCCATTTTTTTGGTTGTTTGTGGTTTAATTAAATGGTATATGAAATGTATTAGCTTATATAATATCTACATGTTGCCAATTTCATAGGTTATTAATCATTTTTATGCAATTAGAGATTTTTCAGTTTTAATGAAAAAGTACATGTTATAAAATGGTGAATAAAATCAAAACAAGGCCGGTGACCCTATGTTTTTATTCCATTTTTCATATAGTATTTGTATGTAGTACTTGAATAAAAATTTTGAGCAAAAGTTATTAGATGGAAAAAAATCAGCAAACCTGCAGCAACACCCCTTAAATGAAAGCTTTTTTGGTATTAATATATTTTATTGACATGTTAAATTCGATACTTGAAAAGGTGCTTAGTCTTTAAAAAGATGTCGCCGATATTGTTAATTTCAATAACTGTTAATATTCTCAATGTTGTATAAGAAATTGAATAGTTTCACTGAGTTGTATTCCCGCCTAAAATCCGATATCGTAAAACGCGCAACGGTTAAGAATAAGGTTTGAATAAGTTTACGTATTCAGATCCGAATATCAGCAGCTGTGCAAGCTGGGGAGCCCCGTTTTGGCTTTAACAACCGCAAGCGAAACAACATACCTTTTTAAGTCTTGCACTTAGACTCCCTGATCACAGAAATAACATTGAAATCCCCAAACCAAGATAATATTTGTATTTAGAGTAAGGAGTATGCACAAGAGTTAAATTGGTTGATAGAACGAGAAAGGGTAAGTTATCTAAAGGATTTAAGTATAGTGTATGTCCATTAATACAGTGTCGGAGAAAGTTTTCGCTTTTAATTAACTATTTGATTATCAGTTTTATGTTTCGATGATTATTATGTCTCACTCATAATGAGCTTCTCCACCTTTATTCATGATTTAAATTATGTTCATGTACGTTTATGTATGTTTTGTTTACTTGTGAGTGTGTGCGTGTGAGCATTGGGCTGGTTCGTATTTCTGCATTTTTGTTTTCTTTTTGTTGACTTCTTATGAAAATATGTTGTTCTCGTGGGCCTCATATGGCGTATTAGATCGAAATAAACACCTACCATATATTCTTTAAAAATGTTTTATTAAAGGGGCCTTTTCACAGATTTTTGGCGTGTTTTGAAGTTTGTCATTAAATGCTTTATATTGATAAATATAAGCATTGGATCTAAAAAGCTCCAGTAAACAATCAAGAATAAAATTTAAAAAAAGGGAAAAAAAAGTAGCCCGCATCAGGGCTCGAACCAGTGACCCCCGGAGCCCTGGAGTAAAAACCAATTAGACCGCTCGGCCATCCTGCCAAGTATGTTTAAGCGACCTATTTTAAACTTTATATAAACAATCTTCGTAGTTTCACAAAAATAAACGACAACAACAGAATTCTCCAAATTATTCAATCGTTTCGCGTTGCAACGCTTTATAATTTTCAGGTTTTTAAATCGCCAAAAGATGCGTATAATGGCTATATTAGACCATGGTAAATGTTCAGTAATACTGTTTCCTCACAAAACTCATAACTAAAACGAAAATTTGCAAATCTGAAACAACTTTTTTCAAGTTTGTCAATTTACCAAAACGTGAAAAGATCCCTTTAAGTATTATTCCGTGTTTGCTGTCAAACACAGTTTTATTAAAGAATACATTTCATAACGTTGCGCAACAATTAATGATGCATACAACTGGTAGTTTTAACACACACACACATATAGGTTTCATTTAATTAATGAGTACAGAAAGCTAAAAAGTGATGTCGTTTGTTGTACAACAACAATTGGTTATGTGTAACCTATTCAAAAAATAATTTCGTTCAAGATAATTCAATGTAATTCTATAAACGATAAACACACTTCGTGTGTTGTGTATGTTTATTTATAAAATGTACGAAAGTGGTTTAAAAGCACATTTTTTACACATTTAAGAGGTAATCGCTCACATTTATGTCTAATTAATGCTAATTTTATGCATTAGCAAAGATTTAACGAGAAAAACTGAAGTTTAAGTTGAAATCAATTTGCTATAGGAAAACGACGTTAGGCGTTTAGACGTAATCGGTAGATTACGTCTAATTATTCTGACTAATACTCATGTAGTACATGATATGTTCTAGCGCTTCAAACAAAATAAATATATTTCGGAAAATTGAAACAATTAATCTTGCTATAATATAAAATTAATATAAATGAAACATAACATAGTTGTACTTCTTCCTTTAAAATCTATAATCTCTCTCTCTCTCTCTCGCTCACGCTCTCGCTCTCTGCTCTCTCTCTCTCTCTCTCTCTCTCTACTCTCTCTCTCTCTCTCTCCTCTCTCTCTCTCTCTCTCTCTCTCTCTCTCTCTCTCTCTCTCCCTTTCTCTCTCTCTCTCTCTCTCTCTCTCTCCTTTTTTGTTCTCTCTCTCTCTCTCTTCTCTCTCTCTCTCTTCTCCTTTTTGTTTAGAAGTATTACTAACGTTTAGAGCATGATTAAATTTAAAGCAACCAGTTAAATTATTTAAAGTATATACTGAAATAGTTTATGGATATGCCAATTCACTTAAGGAGTACTTTTGAATAATATGTGAACGTATCTTTGAAGGGAATAAGAAAACTACCGACAGGGATTCAAAGTAATCAGTGCGATTTCAATGCAAACAAGTGTGTACACGTAAACAGATAGTAAGCAACCACCTTTGGAAAAGGGGATTCAGATTCCTGCTTTATGCTGACCTTGATGACCCAACAGAGTGCTTACTGGCAAACACAATACTACGGCTTGTAGGGACATGTCTTTGATTATCTAATAATACGAGAATCATTGTCACAAAGAATATGTAATTTGATGGAAAAACGTTCCTGTAATAAAACGTTGCCAGCTCACTGAACGTATTCCATTTTCTAGAAAATATGTCATTTCACAAGCATATGTAAATATTTCGTTAAACCTTTGCAAATAATTGGTTTCACAACATACATAATATGTAATTAAGAATTGTCATATTTTATATGCAAATTTATATAGATAAAAAACGGAGCTACAAACAGCGCATATTTATAAGAAACTGGCCAACATATTTTACTTAAATAACTATTGACCGAGTCTTCAAATAATTATAACCTGAGATGTTATTACATAACGTTGTTACAAATACATATAGAAGTCAATAAGTTTCACCTAGAGTGAGAAATACCATTCAATAAACTGCACGAACACTACATTATATTTCTATTGATGTTTTTCTCTATAAAGGAATAAACATATGATTAACTTTAAATTAATATTCTGCACATATTTAATTTAGTTTGCGTATGTTGGAAATTCACTACACCAACACATGACGGAGTATGGAATGACTTAAACGAGACATATACATGTGCCGTGTGAATTTTTAGCGTGATGCACGAGCGTCGATAATCCGCTTATGTCCGTCTGACATATCATTTGGCAGGTATAGGTCATTTTGACAAGGGAAGTACTATTGTTCCGTTTTCCGGATGATTTTTATGCAATGCTTTCAGAAATTGAGCTGATTGTTTTGGCATGCAACTCTACATACACGCCCTTCAGTAAGGTATGCCGGTCTGTTGAATTTTGGTGTATTTATGGGCCAATGTTTTCCGGATATTTTTTACTCAGCGCTTTCAGATATTGACATGATTGTTGTATATGCATGACCAACATATGGAGTGTAAAATTCGCTCTAGTTCGTTAATTTTTGATGAATATGCAGGCTTTTGACTGATCTAAATTTTTGCCAAGGGAAGTAACAAGCTTTAAAGTAGAAAATTTTAAATCTTTCATTTGGCAGGAGCGGTCGTTTTTACAAGGGAAGTACTATTTTGTAAATCAGCTTCAATTAATAGAATTTAAAAGGCATAGAGATTTGAAACAAAAGTGAAAAAAAACATTTCCATATAATAACTGTTTTCCGGATTTTTTAGGCAACGCTTTCAAGATATTGAGCTGATTTTTGGTAAGCAAATCTACATACTTGCCGAACAGATGAAAATGGAATTTCATTCCGGTCCATCGATTTGTGGTTAAGTTATGGGCATTGGACTTAAAAATATTCTCTATAATAACTGTTTTCCGGAGTTTTTTACGCAACGCTATTATATATTTAGCTTAATTTATGAACGTGAGTCTACCTATATGACCTACATATGAAGTGTGAAATAAGTTCTGGTCCATCTATTTTGGGCGACGTTATAGGCCTTGGACTTTGACATTTCATCATAATTACTGTTTTCCGGAGTTTTGTTAACATAACACTTTCAGCTGTTGAGATGATTTTTGGTATGTGAATCCACCTACATGACCTACAGATGAAGTGTGAAATTTGTTCAGATCAATAGATTTTTGGTTAAGTTATGGGCATTGAAATTCCAATTTTATTCTACAATAACCTCTTTCCGGAGTTTTATTCACGCTTTCATATATTGAGCTCATGGTATGTGAGTTTACCTACATGGGCTACAGACGAAGTGTGAAATCCGTTGCGGTCCATTGATTTTTATCGAAGTATTGGCTTTGGACTTTTTTAGGCAACACTTTCAGATATTGAGCTGATTATTTGGTATTTGAGTATACCAACATGACTTCCAGATGAAGTGTAAGTTTCGTTGTGGTCCATTGATTTTGGGGACTTCAAAGCGCGAAGCGTCCCAGGACCTACCGTTCTCGACATGGTGCTACAAGGCGACAACAAGGTTCACATGCCGGATCATGCAGGATATGATCCGTGTGGATCCGGCATTTATATGGGATTGGGGCTGTGAATGTAAAGCGTGGAGAGGATAACAGTATAATCGAAATTAAATGAACGGTTAGGGTACAGGTACAAGTAATACATCGGAGAATGCCATAAAAAACATTTACAGAGACTGCTGCTCATATAGACACATATTCCAAATGTTAACATGCTTGGTCGAATACAGTTTAAATTTGTTGTTTCGAAACAATGTATCTTTTATTTGTGGCTTTCTGTTTTAACGGAGAGAACGATGACACAACGGAAAGGGTTCATTCTGGGTTATAAATAACGGATAGGGTACAAACAGCTTTTACAGTGTGATTTGTACTCTGGACAACGAAGTGTCATAGACAAATAGTGTTTTGTTTCTACCAAGATCCTAGTTTTTTGGCAGTATTTGTTAAAGCAAATGTATACGAACTACATAAGTTTTATATAAAGTTCGACTATCATTTTTAAAGTTCAATCAATTGAGTGTATCATGGATGCGATCCTGACGCACATAAACCATTAAGTCATGTGTTTTATCCAATATCTACACGTTTGGTAACGCCCATCACATATTCATTTCAAACCAAAGATAACCAATCGTTCCCATCTATGACAATTTCACGTAACTAAAATGAATGGTATCGTTTGTGAATTTAACATGGTTTTAAGGTGGCAACTGGATTTGTTTCCAAATGTTAATGTATTTTTTTCTCCAGAATCAAGACCATTCCGGGGTAAGTCTTATCCATGTATGATACATGATCTCCAGTTTTTAACCAAGTCCTTAACACGTCACAAAGCGTGATGAAAACTAAAGACTCGTGGAATTTCATAAAAACTTATTACTAATTATTGATCGCACTTGTTTTTTTATGAAATTCCAAGAGTGTTAAGTTTTATTATGCTGCGGTATTTTTACATGAACTTGTTTTAAACAAATACATATGAGTAACTGAATACTATGTCACCCATGTGAAATCATATAACAGCAGATGGTTGAAATAAAATTTAATATAAAACCTTACTAAAATTTAAAGTTGGCTCCTGTGGGATCTACGTTTTCAAGCCGTCAAACTTTCCCTTCAAATCCAGACTACTAGCTACGGACCATGTAAGATATCAGTTTATCATCGATTCACCAATAAACTGAAACAATATTCAAAAAAAGAGACTGGAGCGAACGTAAAGATCGGCAAGCAATTCGTATCGACCAACAGTCTTTGCACAATGTTAGTGAAAGTTCTTCGGTATTTTGTATGTTTTGCAATTACGAAGGATTATTAAAAGAAACGTAATGTCTCTGATAAAAATGTTGTTTTTCTCAGGATACTAGTCATGACAGGATTGGAAGGATGACTCTACTACGGGGCGTATGTTGAGAACAAACACCCATGGGGTTCGCTTGATTTGAAATATACAGTGTCAATGTTACGTACTTTCAGCTAATTGACAAGAACTACCAAAATGACTGTTATTTAATCTTTATAAGTTATGGCTTGTTAAAATAGGTAAATATTTAAATTTTCAGAAACAGCGCGAGATGTAAACCATTTCACAAGGTTTACGCCAATTCGGAATGTGTCCGTAATGCCTTAGTAGCCGTCGCATTTGTAGCGGACCTCCAGATACTTGTAGGTACCGAAGCAGGGGTCTCCAAATATAGAGTTGGTGGCTTCAAGAGTGCACGACTTTTTATCCTGGCAGCATCGCTTAACAATCGACAGGCTCCTTGGTTCCCGGCAGTTATCAGTGAGTATGTATGGATTGTGGCAGGTTCCTCTGTTAGTCCTACCGTAATTCGCCGACAAAATGTTGAGATTTAAACCCGGCGGGCAATTTAGTGTTTCTCTGTTGTTTTCGCAGATTATCTCAGTTCTTGGTTCTGTAGCAAAACAGTATTTTAGTCAATATAAATCATAAAGATAGATAAGTGTTTGCTACTTTTCGATACAGGATTTAAATTACTAAGCCCGGGTTATATTTCAGTTATAAACAATCTACAACGCACGATTGCCTATCCTATCTAGTTATTTCGAATCATTCACAAAAAGCCGTTGCACAAAGAGTGAGGCGGTTACCATGCTTGTATTCTAAATGGTAGATAAACAGTAAACTGATTGCGGATTCTCGTCGAATAAACGTGTACCGAATTGATTTAACTCGGAACTCGTGCGCTGTGGGTTTTCCGATTTCTGAGCGCGCACGGTAGGTACAAACAATTTTTACTATAGTAATGATCAGTAACGTCGATGTCCGATTTGCTTAAAGTCTAAATACACTGTTCAGATGTACAGCCGCCTATACGAATGGGTCCAGAAGCTAAGATCCTTAGACACGAAAAACAGACTTTGTTAGCTGTATGATAATGAATGAACATATACAAACGGATTGGCATATGCAATATTTCTTCTGAAACACATTATTCATGTTCTTTTTTTTTCGGCATACTTTATAGATATAGCAAATAAAAGTAATGTATGTTAAAGCTCGTTAGTGATGTGCATTCTCATCTTAAAGTCTTAGTCTTTAGCGAATAATTTTCGTTACTTTTCAAATTAGATTAAAGAAAAGCATCACAATAGAGCTATATCAATAGACATATAAATATCCAACTGATATGGAACGATATATTAGTTCTAGTACTACGAATGGACTGAGAATAGTAAGGTTGTTGTTGTTTGGTACTTGTCTATTTGATTTTAAATATATTTGAATAGTATAATATATATATATGATGGAGTCAATGTCTTGGTAGTCGTTTACAAACTTTCATTAAAACTGCATGCTCAGGCCTACGCACAGTATATGCAATGACATAGTTACGTGACCGAAGCTGTGTACGTGTACATGCAGCATTATATCGTGTTACATAGTATTCCTATCAATTAAACACGATCGAGATTAGTTCATCTAAAGAAAAATGATTCAACCATAGTATTTTTTTATCAACTATAACGAACGTTTGAGCAGAAAAAGTGGTGTTTACAATTCAGCGATAAGAGAAATTATTGATTCACTCTCTTTTAAAATATTCTAGTCAGCTTTTGTTTGTTCCTACCGCGCGTGCTCAAATATCGGAAACCCCAGATTGGAACATTGGGGCATTATTAATGTTTATTGTTGCTTTGCACATGATCTTTGTTGAATTAGTGCTGTATAAGGAGGAACTTAACTTTTTTTCTCTCGTATTTATTTAGTAGAAAATAACCACCGTGTCACGTAATCGTTCATAGTTCATGGTCGACACATAGTTTCTAGCAATGTTCATTACTCTTAAATTACTGGTGTGTAGCCTATGATTCGATTTCTCGTCATGCGCGTATTGCCATGATGACGAGATTTGCATTAACTACCATTTTCTCGTGTCGCGCATGGGACAAGTCCGTCCCTCTCTATTAATGCTGGTTTCTTTGCATAATGTAGGATAAAATATTTAACAACACATATATCAGTTTCTAGTCCAATTTAATGTCTAACATACTTAACATTTTCAGTTATTCAAATACAGTCTGATAGCTACATGACCGTATCTTTCTCGATCCGTTCGCCTCCAAGTCTAAACGCTAACTCTATTTCCGTTTAACATTTGCCCCGTGAAACTCAGTTATGAATCCCATTGGTGAGTGTTCTATACGTGCTTGTTGCTGGTTGGCTAGATTACTAAAGATACTGAATCAATGAAGGCCTGGGAACGGGATAAACAAACCACCCAAATATTTACAAGCTTTATCCAACCTTTTGATGAGAGATTTAACTGTATAAACACTTTTGCTTGAGCAATACAAACATACCCGGCCTTGTGTCAACTATACTATTCTTTAATATGTCCCTCATCGATAAGCTTATTTGTACATATGTGCACTTTGTGACTGTCATGTTTACTGGCCCTTTTGATAAAATGTTTAATATTTCTTACATAAGGTAAACCCACTTCAATATTTCTTACATGAGGTAAACCTACATATTCCACCTACAATTTCTAACCATAATGTGACAATCGAAACAAGTGATACAATAAGCATGTCTGTATACATTTTGAAGCCTATATAACGCTCAAAATCAACATAAATTTCGTAATGTATTTCGTAAAATAAAGACAACACCTAAACAATTAGTGTTTCTTATAGCAATAGTCACAGTTTCAACGCTAGATGTTGTATGATTACATAGATTTTTTGTAGATAGCAAATGCTGGTTTTTATTTATTTGTGAGACAATTAATTCCATTTTAATTTCCCGCGAGTATATCTATTCATACGACACACGAACAGTAATATGGTACAATGTTAGTGTTCATGTTTCGTATGAATATATATTGTTGCGGGAAATTAAAATAGGATTAAATATGCAAAACAATAATAAAACGAGCATTTTGTATCTACAAATATCTATTTTACCAGGCCACATCTGGCGTTGAAATTTCGGCAATTGCCATAAGGAACACTGTTTTTTAATTGTTTAACTTTATTTTACGGAATATTGTACGAAATTTTTGTAGTTATAGGGCTTTAAAAGTACCGTCAACCTGGACGACGAAGAACAAAAAAGTTGTAAAATACCGTATTTTTTACAATTATTAGTTTACATTGATTAAAATATCACGACATGACTTGAACAAAGACCATATTTTCAGTATACTCGGTAATACAATTTCGCGATATAAAATCACACTATAAATAACGCAAGTAGATTTATCATGATATATATAAAATACATAAAATTCACTACGCATGCACAATTTGCATTCCTGGGTTTAACACGTGACGATGGTGATAAATTTACTAGTGTTAAATGGTAGTTACCTGGTACCGGTACCCAGTACAATTTATTACCGATTTAATATCAGCTTGCTCTCACAAAATAAGGAATAACGGAGATATCGGCGAATAAAACGATATATTTTCAAAAGTTTGATTACTCTTTTAATATTAATTTATTGACAAATATAAAAAGACTTGCTTAGTCCCTCTTTTTAAACATTCCTCTTGTGTCAATATTATAGTGATGGGATATGTAAGAAAAATACAAACAATGCCTTTTTTTCGAACAACGCACTAAATGTTATTGGAGCATGCGCCTTCAAAAGAGCCCTACCTTTTTATATATAGACACATGACAATATTTTGTATTATATTTAATGTATTAAGACGATGTACATTTGTATAAGTCTTAATAAACCGCCTGTTCTGTTCTGTTATGTTCTTTAACTGATAGTTTTACCCATATACACGCCCTTTCTGAATAGTGAGCATTTATAAAATTTTAGTATAATTACTGTTGTTCCGCGATCACAAAAAGTTTCCCGGACACAACTTTATATGAGCTGTGCTCTGTGAAAAGGGGGTAAATTGTGCGTAAATTGTAGTTCCAGATTAGTCTATGCAGTCTGTATGATATTTTTTGTTTCAATAATTTTGTTTTAGCAAAAACTGAGTTTTTGCGAAAAGTGTCGTCCCTGATTAGCCTGCGCGGACTGCACAGGCTTATATGGGACTACAATTTACGCACATTCATTAAACCCCCGTTTCACAAAGCACGGCTCAATTATATTTTTGAAGTAACGAATAAATAGCGTTTATTCTGGAGTTCTATTTTGCGTGCTTGAATGTAATTCAGGCAATCAAACGATCTTTAGTGACTCAATGGCAATTTCTTTTATTGTCGTTTTGCCATACTATAAATATATACTACTCAAAATTTGCTAAAGATAACTTTTTATTTTCACATTATTTTCAATTTAATTTACATTAGTAATTGCAGGTTTTGATATTAGAATGTGTGTTTTTTATTATATTTTTTTTATGTATTGATTTATCATTGATGCATGACGCTGGCCGAATCTAGCTAGGGGTGAACTTCAAATTATACATACTATAAAAAGTGATCCTTAGCTAATTTTGAGTAGTATATTTGACTAGCTGACATCGCTTACCTCTTGGATTGCCGTAATACGTCCCTCCGATACAATGCATTATACTGACGACCACAGCTAGAACAAGTATCTGGGCCTGCAAGATTTTGAAGACATGTGTTAGCCCATACAATTGTTTCACAAATCATACCTTCACTTATGTCAAGAATGGGTAATCATTCTTGCACGAATGGTTGATCATTCTTGCACATTATATACTAAACTCTGTGCAAAAAACATAATTACAATAATGAACATAAAAACATGTTACACATGAGATTTACCATGAAACTTATGTGAAAGTGAAAGTATATGTAAACAGTATGCTAATTGGCATAAATATAAGCTTTCAAGCAAAGAATTAGATACGGTTCTTGCTTTAATTTAAACATATTTTATTTCCATAAGAATGACATTTATACAAATTTACACATTTAGTCCATACAAACACAACGGAAAAAGGGTTAGACATATAGTTCTACAACATTTTCGAGGGTCTTTCCCTTGGGAAAGATTTAACTTATTTTGATGGCGACATACATGCACACATTATAATGATGTCATTAACAGATATTATTATAATGAAGAAAGGTATAATAATAATAACAATACTTATATAATATTACTACTAATTATACTAAAAATTATAATATCCATGCTTCTAATGATAATATTAAACGATAGTTATAAAAATACAAATAATTAAAGTAAGAAGTTTTAAGTCCTGCCAAGAATAAAAATATTGTTTATTAAGTTATAACTACATGTGTCGTATTAATATATTTGTGAGCTTTCCTAAAAAAGAAGGTGTTGTTCATTTATCTAGCGAGGGCTTACCAAAAAGGAGCAGTTCCTAATTAAGGGGAAAAAATGGTCGTAGTGCAGTAAAGAGCTATTCGCAGCAAACGGTAATTAGGACAATAAAAATAGTAATGTTGAACAATGTCAACCCCATGGCCGCACGTACAAAAGAAAGTGTTAGCTGAATGCTAATTAAAAAGGTGTGATTTTAAGTTGCAGTTATTTCGTAAACGGGCATGTACAGTCGATGAGTTGCTATCTCCGGTGTTAAAGTACTGGGGATAGTCGTCGCATAAATTATTTAATTCTTTTACTGAAGATTTAAATTTTGCGATGGTGTGAATTTTTCGGAAAGCCTTTTGTAAGGTATTTCATTAATTAATAGCAGATGGTAAAATGGAGCGTGGATTAATTAAAGTTCTTCTTGATAGAGTAATAAAGCCTTCCTCGTTGCTAAGATTTCGAGATGACTGTTCATGAACTGCTTGTGGAAGAAGGTTTGTTGGGTAATTTGGATATTAAAGTGATATTAGGGGCATTTTTTCACTGTTGAATTGAGCTGAAAAGAATTAACATGTCAAAAGAGTTTTTTTAAAATGTGGTTACTGACCAATTATCTGCAACTCATATTGCTACCAGTTGTTTATAAAAAAAATATATATTATATTCGATATTTAACACTCACCCAGTCCTCTAAGCCGAAATGATCCGTAAAACAAAATAGTGCCTTTGCGTCGTATGAACGAATCTGCACTTAAGCTTGATTTAGATTCACATTGTAAATCGAATCATTTCTGGCGTCAGTTGTCAAAACGAAAGTACGGTTGATATTCAAATGCATTATTTGTCTATTTCCGGGATATTGTTTTAGCATGTTGATGCTGCATGAACAAATATAAGTGCATATGGAGTGAAAACACCAAAAATAAACAACGGTTGCGATAGACACCTATAAACTGTTAGATGACCATAATACCACTTTAAGTTCTACGGATCATTATACCCCCACCAACGAAGTTTAGGGGGATATATAGGAGTGAACTTGTCTGTCGGTCGGTCGGTCTGTCTGTATGTCTGTCGGTCCGTATTAAGTGTCCGCTCTCTAATTCAAGTAGTATTCATCCGATCTTCACCAAATTTGGTCAGAAAATGTATCTACATGATGCCTAGGCCAAGTTCGAACATGGGCCTTGCCGGGTAAAAAACTAGGTCACGGGGTCACTTAGTGCGTTTTAAACACTGAGCATGCTGTCCTCTCTCTTATTCAAGTGGTTTTCATCCGATCTTCGTCAAACTTGGTCAGAAGTTGTATCTAGATGATCTTAAGGCCAAGTTCAAACATGGGCCTTGCCGGGTCATAAACTAGGTCACGGGGTCACTTAGTGCGTTTAAACATTCAGCATGTTGTCCGCTCTCTAATTCAAGTAGTTTTCATCCGATCTTCACGAAACTTGGTCAGAAGTTGTATCTAGATGATCTTAAGGCCAAGTTCGAACATGGGCCTTGCCGAGTCAAAAACTAGGTCACGGGGTCACTTAGTACGTAGTACACATTGAGCATGGTGTCCGCTCTCTATTTCAAGTAAATTAAATCCGATCTTCACCACACTTGGTCAGTAGTTGTAACTAGATGATGTGTAGGTCAAGTTCGAACATGGGCCATGCCGGGTCAAAAACAAGGTCACGGGGTCACTCGGTGTGTTTTAAACCTCACCATGTTGTCCGCTCTCTAATTCAAGTAGTTTTTATCCAACCTTCACCAAAATTGATCAGAAGTTGTATCTTGATAATGTCTAGGGAAAGTTTGAATATGGGTCATGCCGGGTCAGAAACAAAGTCACTAGGTCACTTAGTGCGTTTTAAACATCACAATGTTGTCCGCTCTCTAATTCTAGTAGTTTGCATCTAATTTTCACCAAACTTGGTCGAAAGTTGTATCTAGATGATGTCTAGGTCAAGTTTGAATATGGGTCATGCCGAGTCAAAAACAAGGTCACGGGGTATCTTAGTGCGTTTTAAACCTCACCATGTTTTCCGCTTTCTAATTCAAGTAGTTTTCATCCAATCATCACCAAACTTGGTCACACGTTTTATCTAAATGATCTCTAGGACAAGTTTGAACATGGGCGATTCCGGGCCTAAAACTAGGTCACGGGGTCACATAGTGCGTTTTTTAACATTCAACATGGTGTCCGCCCTATAGTTCAAGTAGTTTACATGCGATCTTTACCAAACTTGGTCAGAAGTTTAATGGAGATGATTTTAAGGCCAAGTTAGAACATGGGCCTTTCTGGGTCAAAAACTAGGTCAAGGGGTCACTTAGTGCATTTTAAAAATTGAGCATGGTGTCCGCTGTTTTTTGTGAAGACGACATGCAAAATATGTGTCAATGCGGCATGTGGGGGTATTCGTCACGTCTTTGACAAAACTCTAGTTGTAATTTCCTGCCACGATATCTATTCGTACGACACACGAACACTAACTCCGATTCTAATAAAAAGACGAATGCTTCGGTTATTGTAGGAAAATATTTACGAAATATCGTCGTTACAATCGGCTCGGGCGCTAATTTGTCTGCTGCATTTTATGAAATTCGTCTTCAATATATTTTTATGCCCCCGGTAGGGTGGCATATAGTATTTAACTGTCTGGCCGTCAGTCCGTCCGAAAACTTTAACATTGGCCATAACTTTTTGCAATATTGAAGATAGCAACTTCATATTTGGCATGCAAGTGTATCTCATGGAGCTGCTAATTTTGAATGGTGAAATATCAAGGTAAAGGTCATCCTTCAAGGTCACAAGTCAAAAAAATACAATCCAAGGGAATTAATAAGCTTTAAAAGGGAGATAATTTCTAAACCTGCCAAATGATATATTGAAATTTTATTTCAAAACGGCGCAATATGAGGCATTGTTTTATGACAAACACATTTCTTGTTCTTGCCTATTTTGTGTTATTGTAACATATGTTTATCAATATATAACAATTTAACACATATAAAAATCGTATAATCTCGCTTTAATTGACATCACGAGTGAGAATGAGAGTGAAGTAGATTACATACACGAATATAACATTAAACAACCAAATGCACACATAATACAATAACCCGCAAAAAGGGCATATGATTATATCACAAACATTTTTTAAAGAAAAACAGCACTGCCTCAGTTTATCCGAAGTAAAATAATATACATTACTTAAAAATGTGTAGGTTATGTATATACAAGATATTGATCGGATAGAGGCCCTTTTTATTTAAAAAGCTAAAATACAAAGCTAACTTCGACATAGTTCATGATTATAACGTGGAAACATGTGGACGTATTTTTTATAACGGAACAGCATTTTGAGAAAATGTTGAAAAGTAAAAGAAGAAATATTCATGTTAAAGACATGCCGCGTTAGCAAAATTAATTTTGGATAACAAACGGTTGTTACAAGCATACTTTGAGTACAAACAATTTGAAAATGAGTAAAAGAACATTATAAAACTACAAGAATACAATACGTGTGAATATTAACTGAGTGTCAAGAGGCAATAATTTCTGATTTCAAATAAGAATTGTTTTTCCAATGAACCATCCTTATTGTAATGATTAGGAGTTAATGATATCAGGATCCGGTAGAAGCAATCATACAATTTACCACAGTATAAAAGCATATAGTTCACCCTTCTTACAGCAGAAAAACTCTTCTGCCATCGTATATCATCATATAATACACCTAAATGTAAAGAATTATAAGATGCATATTATAAATATGTGTGTTACAAAAACTAACCTCAAACTGTACATACCATGTTTTTTAATCTTCAATGGTGCTATACGAAAGGTGCTCCGAGAAAATGTGTGCTCCATATCAAAAGTTGCGCCTTATATAGAGTAATTCCATCCACAAGAAAGGAGGCATGTAGAATATCAGACGCGTGTTTTGCTTCTTGTTTTTAACTACCTTATTTATTTCGTACATCTCTCAATAATAACAAACATACGTCACAGCTGTGAATTGGTTTATACTTTTTCACTCAGCTTTATTTCGATTAAATATATCCCGTATAATCAAAGGTTTTTAACCCAAGATATAACGAGGGGAATAACCACTGGAAACACGATAATAAGTTGACGAGGCATGTGTTCCACATTTTATGCGTCCAAAACATGATGAAGGTATACGTAAATCATGTAATTATATGCTTACATTGAATTAATCTTAGATATTATGAAGTTTATTCCTATGTCCATATAAGATAATCCATTGACGAGACTAGTGTGCCGCATGTTTTTCGTTCTAAAGCATGTTGTAGATACATGTTTGTCATGTAATGATGTCCTTACAAGGAATATCGAATTATAAAACTGAGATATGGCCGGATTGTTCATTCTGGTCTGCGTTAGAAAGTGAGTGCATGCGTCCACAAAATGTACTTTACTTCCAACACGCTTGCAAAGCAAAATAAGACAAGGGTGATTTGTAAGCAGCACAAGCATGTTTCAACTATCACGGATATTTATCTTTTGAATCTGTGTTCAAAAATCATTTTAAGGAACTCTCGAAAGTTTAAAATGTAACACTAGAAGCATTTGAACTTAAAACAGGGATGGTGCAAAATTCTTATGGATCTCCATAACAAGCGTTTAAACTGTCCCCTCGTTTTAAAAGAAATATAACGTATGTTTGTCAAATAACTGCATAATTTGTCCATTTAATTTATTCAATTTTCTTTTGTATTGGATACTGTTAATGCTATAATTACTTTATTTCTTTCAAATGTAATTTTCATTTAAAGCTTGCAACGCTATTTTTAAAACCCAAACATTTTCCCAATAAGTATAGCTGAATCATAGTTGAGATGCATTCAGCCAGATTCCGTTTCTCGATCATTGCGCTGGTATTTAAGGTTAAGGAGGTGGTATGCTTGACATTTGAGCCGCGCTCTGAGAAAAAATAGGCTTTATGCATGTGCGTAAAGTGTCGTCCCAGATTAGCCTGTGCAGACCGCACAGGCTAATCAGGGACGACACTTTTCGCATCAGCTTGATTTTTGGTAAGGAGGGACTTCCTTGAAACTAAAAATACCATAACAGCGTAAAGTGACGTCCCTGATTAGCCTGTGCGGACTGCACAGGCTAATCTGGGACGACACTTTACGCACATGCATTTTTCCCAGTTTTTTCAGAACGCGGCTCATTTTATTCGGTCGATGCCAGGTCCGGTAATCTTCGCCACAGTATAGTATAAGCTTTTGTAACATGACTACTGCACGACGTCCTATGAGTGTGTCTACATAAAGTTAAAAAATGCTGTCTCCTATCTCGTCACTTGCATTTATATACGAAAGGACCAAGATGCCCCTGGCTGTGAACAATTCTGAATAGATGCTTTTAAAATGTCAATGTGTCCGCTTAACATTCGATGTCAATACATATTGCTTGACTCTACATTCAGCTGAGACATTTTAATCCACACAAAAAATTGTAACCTGCACATCCTAGCTTTTTATTGAATCCTATCACTTGTGATACTCAGATATGTAATCCTACCTTGCTCTAGAAAATTAATCAAGGGTTAATACTAATTATGTATATAAACCAACAATAACTATTATAAATATACTGTACTTCGCCTTAACATCCGCTACCATGGGATGGCGCATCAATTGTGACACCTCATAACGGTTTACATTATTGTTATCGGATTAACAATGATTGTAACAGGTTAACACACACAACTAAAAATGTCAATAACGTTTATCTTTATTTAAATGTATTTAGCAATTATGTCTTGAAAATAAACATATTATTTTGAACATTTTTGACGATAACGAAACTTTTGAACGACATTGATACAGCTTGTTAAAACATGTACGTGTTATTTCACAATGATTCGTAAATATTTTATACGATTTCAATGCATTAAGATCCGCCAATAATTAATCCGTAGTTTGCGCGTTTTTAAAAGAAGACAGTGGGGGTGCCTTGTTAGTTGAAACCTATTTATTTTAGCTCATTTGAAACGTTCTCGAGCCCGTTTTCTGGGAATAAAACCAGTACTTGGTGTCTATAGCGGAGATCTAAAGGACGCTCCAGTGGGAATCGAACCCGTGAATTTCCGGTCGCTGGGCGGACACCATATTCACTAAGCCACGGCGACCTTGTAAAAATAATGCATAAATGAAAATGACTGTTCCATGACGGTGACCGATTTATGTTGTGTTGCATGTTTTGTCTTGTATTGTATAGGCAAAAAACAGTTGCATTTAATAAAAACCTAGCAATATATATATTACACAGATTTTTCATTTTGAGTTTCATTATTGTTATATAACACTAATTTTTTATCGAATGGTTGACTATCATGGACGCTTGTCATATACTTATGCGTTTATATGACAATTACGTAATAAAAATATATCATAAATAGTTTTACAATGGATAGCTATGAAACATAAACTACTAACACTTGCATGCACCGTCTAACTCCCGTTATGAAACGATGATATATTACATGTGTACACCTAAAGGGAGACAACCTGAGGCCCCAAGCACCTTCAGATGTGCACATCACTATAGAAATACAAGAATGCCGTGTCGTGGAAATTTTAAATAAATCTATGAGATGCGCAGAACCAAGACGTCAACCTTAACCAGGAGTAGTCGGTGAAGAGTATCTTGAATTTAACGTAAATAGATATAAAGACCCTCTTATCATGAGGGATGTTTTGTTTTAATACCTTAAGTACTAAGTGAGTTATGCTTTGCACGAGACAATTTACGATCAGAAAGCTGAGTATTTTGATAAGATTTGTAAAGCATCCGATTTTTTTGTGTCGTTGTTTTTGTAGCACGATTGGAATATCTGTAAAGAAAATGAGTCAAGAAATAGACTTCCACTTGTGCTGAGCATGATGGACTTTCATAATCGTTTACAGTTAACTAATTAATGCATTACATAAACATTGCCATAATTATAAAACTGGGTTTTGCTTGTGTTGCAGTGGGTTTAATTGGCGGCATTATATCCGTTGTCGTGGTGATTATAACCGTATCCGTAATAATCTGTGTCGTTGTTAAACGGTATGTATATTGTAATAGTTGGGTTGTAAAGACCATCCTAGACCTCGGGGTATTATTTATAATTTAAGTGTAAATTTGTCAACATAATGTTTAGTACAACAACAACATAACAATAAAATGATATAAGTTATCTTAATTAATACTGGTAATATATGTTAAGAATGCTTTTACATTGGTAAAGGAGGAGAGACCGAGTAAGAGACATCAGGAGGCTAAACAGTGTTCAATAGAGTTATTGACGTCAAATAACGAAAGTAAACCTCCATGCGACGTTTACTCTGTATCAGCTAAGGTTAATATTCGAAAGCTTATAGATTCCGTGAAATATGGGGCTGTAAACAAACGTCAAATAAGCAATCAGGAATCATCAACCCGCAATATCCCTATCAATTCGATAAAAAAACACTCGAATATAACGGAAATAACATTGTTCAGTGACAAAATGCACACTTCCTGTCATCATAGTTACGACAGTATTGCATGCGTCCTCAAGGAAGCTACATCAGACGATGACTATAACAGACTGAATGAAATAACGGAGACGGAGTACGTTAACAAAATAGACAATGTACACAGCCATGTTCAAGGCAGTGATAACGACATATACGACCATACGGCGGATGCCCCGGAGATGCATGATAGACGGTCTTCGTATTCACATGTAAAGTGGCCATTCCCTCCATCAGGACACCTGCATGGCACTGAACACGATATATCGAATATGTATGACCATACAACGGATGACTACGGGGATTCCTGATAAGCGGGATTTGTATTCCAATGTTGGCGGGTCTTTCACGTCATCATTTCATCGATCTGATAACGGAAACAATACATTGTATATCTGATGTGTAATATAACATAGTTTAGAGACGTTTTATAGATCGGATTTGTACTCAAGTGTCATGTGAATACCTAAGTGATACCTAAAAAAATATCTAACAAGCAAGTGTAAAATTAGTGATAAAGATGATGTATTAATACAGTACAAATGTGTGTGATTTCGTTTGAAAATGGCGAGCCATATGCAGCGGAAATATATAAGTGTTACAAAAAATAATATTTATATCGATTAACAATTTAACAAAGTGGTAATCGAGAATACAACAAGGTTAAGTGGGTTAAAACACTTGATTTAAAACCAGCATTAAGAGTGGGCCTCCAAATAATGTAAGACGAGGTGCAGCTGTGTTGTAAAGATAATATGAATACGTAGTGTTATTTTGTAGCATTTGATAACAAGTATTATTGTTACCCAATATATGAATTTTACGATTACATCTGCAACAGCGTATGTTTAAGGACCTTTTGAATATACACGTAATTACACAATTATAGATTTGCAACTGGAAATGTAACACCATAAAACACAACAAATATAGTGATTGTAGTTCATGACCATTTATTTTTCGCATTTTCATACTTTATCATAGTCCATTTAGTTTAAAATAATATATTGTATTAATACACTACAGCAAAATGTGCGAACAATATAATCTGATTTTTTTTTGCATACAATGGGTTTTATATCAAATGAGATAAAAGACGGCAAACTTTGCGAAAGGTAGTGTCTAACAGAAACATTTAAGCAAGTTTTCCACGACATAAGCCAGTTTCATCTGTAAAACTAAACAATCGACCATAAATGTTAACTACTAATCTCAATCACACGGAATCGCACGAGCGTATGACATGTTTTCTTAATTAACAGTAACAACTGGAATACAGAGATGGTTTATCATTCTATTAATAAGCAGTTAATTACTTTTTAATAAATGTCGTTTAACAGTGCATACTGGTTTGAAGGTAACACTTTTTATCAAAGCAGAAACAATATACTTTAATAAATCCCATCCTAAATTTAAAAAGGGATCACAACAGTTAAAACCTTTGAAAAGCTGATAATTTGTTTGATCAAATTTCCAAAACAACATGGTAATGGGTAAGTTTGAATCTTGTATAAATATATATTTGTCTTGTGTCTGTCACTCAATAATACCTGAGCATATTGATCTAACTAAAAATAATAATGTAATTTAAATAATTCCTATTAAGTTTGCTTATGCGCTAAACTTAATTGCACAAATCTTTTCAAACCCAGTAACAAACCTATTTAATCGAACTCGGAAAATCACAATTCCTTTTTTATAAGTACGGACACATGTTCGGAAGTGATTGCTACAAGCTATCCAAAACTACACTCTATTGACTACATACACTTCATAAGCGGTTGAGGGACGTTAAAGCTCAGTTCATAATATTTGAAGGTCTTTCGGCAAACATAATACAAATACTGAAAGTTGTTCGGCAAGTCGAGCCCTTTTTCATCATCATTGTTCTTTGGTGACTCGCCGACAGACAACTGATATATATTATATTGATTGAATACAACCCTGAGTGAAAGATGAGGTAACACAAAAAAACACCATTACAAATTGGGCAACATTATTATGTTTATTTTAAATACATATACATTTCAAATTGATATTTGGTATTACAAGACGACCATGGTATACCCCAATAATACCGACCGATTGACGGGCGAACGTTAAATATTTGATATGACAGTTTGTACACGTACACTTATAGATATAGGTGAGTTTGTAAATCGGCATAATGTGATGCCACATTGATCGTTTTATACAATCATGATTCAAACAATTAGGTCAAGTTGATTAGAAAAAGTAAAGTTAATCTACAAACAATTAATGCAAACCAATGTCAATATAAACTAAGATGAACTGATGCAGAAATCATTTAATCACTCACAAAAAGTCATTAAATCTGCAATCCAGTGTACTTACAAGTTAACTTGGTTAGATAAATCATATTTTACCATATTGAACATGATTAATGAAATCTATAATCAAGGTTTATATGCTTGTTCATTAGATAAAGTATTTTGCGAAATAATGTTTTACCATATTAAAAAAACAATCCGCATATTTACAGTCCATAACATTTTAACATTTACAAAAGTTGCCTGTCTGAAAAATACTAGGCTTGGGTATTGCCGATCGGGCTATTGTATACATGCATGTGTATATGTTCAAGAAACTCATGTCTTGCCACAACGAAAATGTTTCATTTATTCACAGTTAAAAATTTATGAATTTACATTTTACAAACATACATGTACAATGTCTAGGGAACTCGTTGTATATCTACATAATAACAAACATACATACACATCTTATTAACGAAATCATGTCATACAACTATAGTTCGTAAGAATCAGTTCAAACGATATCATCCAATGCAATTTAAACAAGTGTTAGTTTCTATCGACGTTAACGACGTTTTTACCCGTCGTTCACTCATTTTAATACGAAGTGCATATGTTCTTGATAATGCATAAATATTCGTTCCAAAAGCCACAGGATGTAATACCATGAACTAAATTGCATTTTTTTCTATCCTTTGACGTTCTTAAAGTGTCTGGCGCGCTGTAACAAACCACTATTAAATATGGAAATAATGTTCAACTGTTTTATTTTTAATACTCCAGGAGGCCTAACAGTGTTATTGCTCTATAGCACACACTAAAATCAAAGCATAGGCCTCATGTTAACGCTTAATTTGCTTTAATTGATCACAGAACAATGATGCATTGATTAAATCGCAAACAATCCGAAAAAAAGCGCATTTTAATGAGAATATGCGTATTTGTGAAATGCACAGGCTGAAACACGCCTTATACAATCGCTAAAGAAAACATTTTTGTGCATCCTATTGTAACAAAGCATACTTATTCTACGACCCAATGTGTATTTAGAGTAACGCAACGCTTAAATGTAATTAAACTTTTATATGAGGTTACTTTTAAGGATGTTAAATTAACTGCAGTCTCCGTGAAATAAAGTCTAATTGATTGAAGGCTAGTCATGTTCAAAACTGTTATGAAAAGATATCGTTATTGATGCGCGTGGACAAAAAAGGGTGAGGTAAAGATAAAAATAGTTATCTTGCATAAGTTAAAAAATACAGGCTTTCAATACTTAAATTGTGTTTGAATAGAATTACGACTCTTTTCAAAGCAGTTTTATTTAATTTATTTTTCAGTTGTATACTTTGCGTTATGTCTAGATGTGAAACCGTGCTAAATTGTTGTTAAACTAGGTTATTAAAGTGTGTTTTGAACCGTTTTTTTCTGGTAGATTCCTCTTCTTTCACAACTTAATGATGGGTTTTACAGCGTAAGACTTCACAACATCAGGACATCACCTCGTGGGTTGCTGACAACTTTTTTGGTCATCCGTTTCTCTGTAACGACGAATCTGGAAATCAAAGCAGCAAAGATGCTCCCCGGCCACAATGTACAGAAGCGTCCTACATCCATTACGAAGAGCCAGCATGGGCGACATGAGGAATACAAAAAGACCGATGGCAGAAAAATAAGGAAGCTTGACAATATCAATGACCTAATCACACTTTATGGAAGCAATTTAAACCAAGTAAGTTCCGTCCCTTTTTCTTGACGGAAGGCAATGTGCGAGTTTACTTATGATGAAAAGTCAACGGGGAACTCACAATTACTAAACAGCCATTTAAGAGCCCCATAAAGTAGTTCAACAGAAATGTTTGCAGAGCTGTAAGGTCGATAATAAATATCCGCTGAAGAAATTGATGTTGAACATTTACAAAAGTTGCCTGTCTGGAAAATACAAGGCTTGGGTATTGCCGATTGGGCCATTGTCAACATCACTGACCTCTTCGTGTACAACGTTCTAATAGCAACAGAATCGCCATAGAGACAAAACAACAGGAAAACAAAAAGATGAGTTAGTGTTCGACGAGTTGTCATCAGATTCGTCATTGACAGCGATTTAAGCGAGCTTCAGCTGTGCATTACGTCTTTCAGAGATGTTAAAATCACAGACAGACATATTACACAAGATGACTAGGGAGAAAAAATAATCGTGAACATAGGTAAGAAATGGTAAGCAATAAGGCAGTAGATGAAACTGAGGGCAGTATATTTTTAGGCTTAACTACGTAGTATCAACGTTTATTGTGTGTGCAAATTAATTTTATCCAGCCGAAATAAATCGTACTTCCTGTAACAATAATTTGTTTGTCAAATAAGCCTTCCGTACATTTAAACAACGGCATCACGTGTACTCACTAAATACACACTAAAAGAATACTCAGATAATTGAAGATGTATCTTTTTTGAAAACAAATTGGATACACTAAAGCATCTTCGGACGATTAAGGTAAATTAAAAGTTTAACATTCGTGTGAGTCTGTTTTTCGATAGTCTGTTTAAGCTCAACGCAAGATTGAAATTATACAATGTACCGTTCTATATTTAAGATTGCCTCACGCCAGGTTCTTGTAAATTAAACAGTGTAAACTGGCGCGAGATATAATACTGAGATATTTATGACAAAGAAAGACAATCAATAGGTTACGTTGAACGGTCTTTAAATGATGAACAGCCCCGCATACACAGCTTAAAGTACGGCCACTCGCTGACCATTTAAACTGCATACTATGCAGTAAGCAAGCCAACCTAGAAGATCAAGTGTCTTCAATCAACACAGCGTTTACAGAAGACAAATACAGACGGGGACTTTAAAATGTGCTCTGTGAGGCTGCAGTGGCTAAAGACAGAAGACGGAATGGAGAAAATACACCTACAAAAAGCACTGTGTTCACGAACTTTGATGAATACATAATATCAAAGTATGGCTTTGTTCAAAGTTTTTTTTATATATACTAATAAAATAAGTGGTTAAGTTTTTTTTTTAAAGAGACACTTATCAAACTAAATGACATAATGATTGTTAACAGCTTTGAGAGAGTAGGGTTACACTTTTAATACAGTAGCACGCTTTGTTTAAAACACTTCCCTGAAGATATGATATCTTATCTAAAGTCTCGAGTTCACTTACCGCCTATTGTACACAGTCCGCAGTGCGAACGTCTTCGGAGATAGTCGGTTGATTGGCACATCTTGTAAATAATCAGGTAAATCTATGTTTTACATTCAATTTATTGTCAATATTTACAGTATTTTATAAAAGTAAAATGTAAATATATGTACACAGTCGAAACCCGATGGCTCGAACTCGTCGGGACCGGCAAAAATAGTTCGAGTCATCCGGAATGCGAGCCATCCGATTTCTTATAAACTTTTGTTTACGAACAAGTATGCAGTACATTTTCACCTCCAGTTGAAGAGTACACATATTGCTTAAACTCCGTACTACTTCGCACTACTTACTGCTTTTGAATTCATAAGTTAATAAGAAACAAATAGGGTAAATGTCTATATACTTAATACTTTAATTTATGAAAAATTAAAAACAGTTACAAATACAATTAACAAATAGCATTGAGTAAATATCAGCAAGTTTTAGCGCAGCACATTTTAAGATAACACAGAGCACTAAAGAACGAAACATGCATCCGCACTATATACACATTACATACAATACAGAAGTACATTCCTTTATTTATTTATATTTTTTTAAGAATGGCATTATGTCTGTCTGTGTTTCGTTCCGTAGCTCTCGTCGAGAAACGAAGCTTTTTAGCGATTGAGCCGTTGCAGCCATTATGAATAAGCATCTACAAGAACGTCAGGTCTTATATAAAATGTCATATTTTACGCAAATCAATTAACGATTGAGTCGATGACATGTTAGCAAACAGGTGTTCAATCAATTATTGCGTGCCTTTAATCAAGCGGTCATAATCGATTTACAGTTTATGCAACCGGAGTTAAATCAATTTGTGCGTGCCTTTAATCAAGCGGTCCTAATCAAATAATACTTTTTAGCACCCGAAGCGAGTTCGAGCCATCCGAACAAAAGAACGTGTGAAAATTGTATCCGTAAAAAACGTTCGAGCCATCCGATAGTTCGAGCCAAGCGAGTTCGAGCCATCCGACAAAATTTTATATGACTATTTAGGCATACAAAATCGGTGCTTTGATGCGAGTTCGAGCCAACCGGAAATTCGAGCCAAGCGAGTTCGAGCAATCGGGTTTCGACTGTATTAAAATGGAAACCTATATTTAGTAAGAAAATACTAAATACATAATTTTACATTTGATTGTATAATGACAATTTTAAAGCAGTCGCAGAACTGTCTACAACGATATATGCAAAACACAATCATGTGTTACTAGCTTAAATGTTAAGAACATACCCTGGTCTAACCACCTGGGGAAACTTAATAAACTCTTGTGTATGAAGTGTCCGACAGTAGCTTAGGTTTGCATATTTGCTGCCTCCACATTCGGTGTTTGTATTTAAGGCCAAGGTTATATTGTTGAGATTTAATCAGTGCCCGCTTTCTTATTTGCGATGCACTATGTAAAATGACTCGCATCAGAGCATCAGACCCGAAGCACCAACACGCTCAATATGAAAATCCATAAAGATGGTCGGCCTGGTGCGTCTTAATTTGTCGCAATTTGATATTGCGCTTTTTATCGTTAAAAGACGCGCTTTGTATCCACCAACCGACATGAACATCTATACATATTCGCGCCGATACCAACAATCATATATTTGTCTGACATCTTGTCACAAACTAGTGTCCCGTAGTCACTATTCTAACACTATTTTTTTTAAAGAAGACAAGTCTCTGAATAATTTCTAAGTGCTATTTATTCTTTTTCTTAAGTATAGTACAATGGCAAGTGATTCAAAACTATCAGTCTATCAGAGTGTTCTCTAGATCTGAGGTGCAGAATGAATGCTTACAACAACTACACAGCATTTTATTCTCAAGAAAATAAACATAAAATTTAGATATGTCTTATCCCATTCTTGGTTGGTTAACTGTTCTCTTCCCCTCATTTTCTAAACCCACCCCTTCGAATAACCCTTGTTGATTGGATGAATCGCTCATGCCTCTACCACATGTCACAGTAGAAGAGTGCAATACACAATTATTACTTTGGGAACATGAGACCTCATTTCATTAGCATACTTGATCATACAAACAGATGCTCTCTATGGACAACCCACATTGGTAATATGAAACATAACACTTCTTTAATCGATTATGCATACCCCGATACACATTCGATACACATTCAATCCGAACTTGTATCGTTATGTATCTTGGGAATTTGGAATAACCTTTATATAATTATCATATCTGAATTATGTATTGGTTTGAAGTAATATTGACCTACGAGCCAAATTGTTAATCAAGAACTAAGACCATGTCAACAGATGTTCCCGATAATTGAACTACATTGGAGAAATGAAGCCATACTTCCATAATCAATTTTTCAAACTTCATTACATCTTATCCGAAGATTCTATTTCCTAAATTAGTTTATTTATACAACAACAACAACAACAACAACAGCAACACAATAATTTACAATGAGCTAAATTCTGTTATTATTTATATATTATAATGTCCATTTATATGTCCATTTATATATTACAATGTACAATAATGTACATTATGTTACAGAGGTGCAAAAGAGCATGATACGCCGCAAATAATATCGTGGCATTGTTATTTACCAACTATAGAGGTAAATCACTATGTTCATAGTAAACAGGGCAAAACTGACCGAAACCACTATTTGATGGTATTCTAAAAATTGCTTCGATTTAATCATACACAAATGTTGAGTGTGAAGCATTCCATCAAAACTTTGGAAACAAAGAAGGGTACTTGTTAGTTGTTGTATTTCTGATATAATTTTGAATGGAACTTAACCTTATAGTTTTCAGAATTAGGGATTGTTATGTAGAAACTCTGAGGGTATATAACTGAAGCTTAGATAATATGTCAATTCAGATTGTGTTTAAAAATAACTGTATACTTGAAGAAATATTACATAGTACTTAATGTACACAGACTGTTGGTTATCCCCTACTTATTTATGATGAGTTTGATAAATCTAGTTCTGTATATTTTCAAGACAGAAAATGTTATATGTGTATCGAAACACAAAAGATTGCTGCAAAACTTTCTAGGATTTAAAGACAAAAACAGAGTTAATTTTCATATTTCTAAAACATTTAATGATCCATAGACATAATAGAATCTTACAAATTGCAAGTGTTGAGTACAAAAATAACGTTCATATATATTGATTGAATCTTCTATATTGTGTAATGTTCATAACAAGAAATATAATGAACGATATATCATATTCTGTTGTTTTTATTAAACCAAATTTCTTAACGAACACTCCAAATCAAAGCATATTCAAGTCTTGGCTGAAGTTTAAGAAATTTAAACAGTCTTGGCAAAAATACCTAGGTAGTTCATAATACAACCCTGACAATGACGAAGATATGTGCGTACATATGACCTTTATCACTGAACGACCAGATATATCTTATGAGCTGGATTTTGATAATAGATAACTTGCGGGGTTGTATATCTAGATAATGTAAAGCGATAACTGACCTATCTGCATGGTTAAATAAATACAGCGGAGATCTATTTGGACTTCAAAACCATTTATCAAATATTTAAACAGATGTTTAAGCCCGGCATAGTATTGCGATGAATGGGTTCAGCGTTTACGATGTATGCGGTGTTGGGGAATCCATAATATGCTTTGTAAATATTCATCCGACACATACACACACAATTTGGTCCTGTTACATATAAGAGTACACAAGTCGGCACTGGCTTTGTGCTAGGATTAAGAAATAAAAATAATTGATCCCTCATGTTGATTTGCGGTATATATACATTTTAAAAGAAGGTAGAATTGATAAAACATACAATGTAGCCCAACTAATAGAATTAATTGAATATATGAAACAAGATAGAATACTTACAGCATTACAAAGGTAAACACAGTAATACGGTTGAACATTAAGCTCGGTTTAAACATAAAACATTATCTATAATCAACACTGTTCAACTCTTATTTTCAAAATAATCAATCAAAATTTCTTAATACGATTAGTACAACGTCTTCTTCTACTTATACTACTCTTACAAAAAAGTAGCGTCTACCAATACTTCCAATACATCTTCGACCGGTTTAAATAAAGCTGGATCATATGGGAAGTTGATTTTAATAAAACATATTAGTATATATTGACGTGTACGGATACAGGGCAATCGGAAGTTTGATCACAATGTAGAAAACATCCCATATACATGACTTGTATACATGATATTATTGGCATTTGTCTCTGTTGAACATAATTGTGTCTTTGTGTCGTAGGAACAAATCTACATGATAAACTACATTTAGACTCACATGGTACATTGAATCATGAATTTCACAGGCGTCTGTTTATTACACAATTTTAATATACGTAAATTATCAATTTCATTTATATCATAAACACCGCGGGCGCCAGTCTAAAGCACATGGCATAAATCAGCGGGAAGTTGTTTATGTGGCTGCAGGTTTGTACAAGACAATAGTTCTATTGTGAATTCGCACCGGAGAATCGTTAACGCATATCTGTATATACCCATGAAGAAGTCATACGACCCACTTTCACTGTTGCAATCTTTATGCATAGGTCATTGGTTTTATATCGTTCAATTTTCATTTTATTTCATCTCTGATAGGTGTTTCTTGTTAGATTTATTTTTTAGCAATCGCATAAACAACAAAGGTATGTAATATGGATCCTTTACACCCATAATTGCTCCTTCTTCCTGTATTTGCGCGATGATGATCTGAAATATTAACTTTATGACGCTATATTTTTAAATCTTTTTCTATAACGAAGGAATGTAGTAGATACTTGTTAGTAGTTTCATTTCATCGTGCCTCAAAAAGTCGTAACTCTCTTGCTCTGGTATCTTTCCTACCATTGAGTAATTAAATGATAATTAAATTGAATGCGTTTTAATTCCCTTTTATTGTTGTTTAATTTGAGTTACAATGCTATGAGGTTACTTTTTATTAACACTTAAATGTAACATGAATATTGCTGGGCCAAGTGTGAGGTTGAGCGTTCTAAAACCGGTTTAAACCCCCAATGCTTTGCATTGACCGTTCCAAGGCGGTGACCCCAGCTTTATTCTTATTTGTGTTTATGTTGTTTTGTATTGTGCTGTTTTGTACCGTTTGGGCAATTGGTCACTTGCCTTAAGTAAAGGACCAACTGATTGTTTATGATAATAATTCAATACTGCTCCAGCAGCTGGAGTTTCACTTCTTTATATTGTAGAAATAAAGGGAAATAGGAAGGTGGGACTTACCATTTATTTGATATGGATTTTCATAGGTAGAAAAGCACTTTACATGTTGCCTTGTTTATTATAGATTTACGATTTGAACTGTATTATAGATTTAAACTGGGTGCATTTGAGTCCTGGCAATGGCAAGTGACGAGTCTTCGGATTCCCTGCCATCCTGCAGCGAGGAAGTTAACGTCGAGAAGAAAAGGTCTCAAGCCCGGCTTATTCAGTAGATACGCATGGATTGAAAATGAACAAGCCCGTTTGTAAAGCAACATTTTCACGAAATACGTAAAAGCCTTAACAGTGATATGAAGTTCCAAATAATCAAGATCAAAGTAAAGTTTGATTTACAAATAGGCTTTCACATTCTTCCCTTAGGACAGAAGTTTGCTATGGCTCTGTATACTGTGGTAAATGGAAGTGGATAACTAAATTAGTACCGTTTATACGCTTTTAAATCATATTCACGATGAATTTGACATCGACAAGGAAACGTTCGAGTCATTGTAATTGTCAAACATCCAATTTTGTCAGTTGAACGTGATTTGATTCATGTAATTCAACCGAAATGACTTTTAGCTTGAAAAAAGCATTTCTGACAAAGTACATGGTAATGGCGTTACAAAATAATATATTGTTATCTCTGTGCAAATTAGATTAAGAAGTATACATGTATAAAATACATTTGACACAACCTTTTCGGCTATTTCGTCCTGAAACATTCTTTAACACTAATAAACAAGAGATGTGTTTGTCAGAAACACAATGCCCCCTAATGCGCCGCTTTTTTTACCTTTGACCATGAAGGATGACCTTGACCTTGACCTTTCACCACTCAAAATGTGCAGCGTCATGAGATACACACGCATGTTAAATATCAAGTTGCTCTGTTCAATATTTCAAAAGTTATTGCAAAACTTTAATGTAAGGTTAAAGTTTTTTGTGTGTGTTTTTTTACCTTTGACCTTAAAGGATGACCTTGACCTTGACCTTTTACCACTCAAAATGTGCAGCTCCATGAGATACACATGCATGCCAAATATCAAGTTGCTATGTTCAATATTTCAAGTTATTGCAAAACTTTAATGTAAGGTTAAAGTTTTGATGACATAATGACAGAATGAAGGAATGACGGAATGACAGACAGACAGGCCAAAAACAATATACCCCCAATCTTTCGATCCGGGGGCATAAAAAGGTGAGTTAATTCAAATCTGTTTAAATCTTGCATTAACTATTTTAGATTAGCCTAGTAAAATGACTGTTCAAGAGAATGACATCATGAAAAATACATTATTTTGCATAAAGCAAAGATGTCAGAATGGCTTATTAAAATTACATTCAAAGTTTATTAATCTCTAGCTTAAAATAAGATTGCTGTTTAATGGTTAAAGGTACACCTGAAGTAAACATTTGCATAAAAGTTGATTTAACAACTTGAGTTAATGACTGTATACCATAAAACCAAATATAAAAAAGTTAAAAACAATGAGTTTAAACAGACTGAATTCCGTGTGCACACGATGGCAAACATTTTCTTAAAGTGTACACTTTCTTAATGATGCCTTAAATCGTTTGAGTGCTTGTAATTTAAAAGATGTTTTGAATGTTTTTGAACTTTTATATTGTCCTACAATCTTCATCAGTCACTTAAATCGTATGTATACTACACAAAAGGACGTGTATATGGCTACGACAACACATTGTATTTGACTATTTTATCGCAAAATAAAGATA